>NC_092739.1:12372266-12542266 GCF_047496795.1 Chiloscyllium punctatum
GTGGCGGTCAGAGAGAGAGGGGGTCGGAGAGAGAGGGGGTCAGAGAGAGAGGGGGTCGGAGAGAGAGGGGGACAGATAGAGGGTGAGACAGAGAGTAGGGGGTACAGAGAGATGGCGACAGAGAGAGGGTGCCAGAGAGTGAGCGGGACCGAGAGGGAGGGGGGCAGAGAGAGAGTGGGCGCGGAGAGAGAGGGGGGCAGAGAGAGAAGGGGACAGGGTGGACAGAGAGAGGGGGGTCAGAGAGAGGAGGACAGAGAGAGGTGTTCAGAGAGAGATGGACAGAGAGAGGTGCACAGAGTCAAGGGCACAGAGAGAGGGGCACAGAGAGTGGGGGAGATACAGTGGGTCAGAGAGAGAGGGACAGAGAGAGGGGTAGACAGAGAGGGGGAGATAGAGGGGGACAGAGAGAGGGGGACAAAAAGAGGGGGACAAAAGAGGGGAGGTATAATCAGTCAGAGGGGCACAGAGAGTGGGGCAGATAGAGGGGGTCAGATAGAGGGGGACAGAAAGAAGGGGAGGTAGAGGGGGTCAGAGAAAGGAGGACAGAGAGAGAGAGGGGGACAGAGACAGGGTGGGACAGAGGGTGGACAGAGAGAGAGGGACAGAGAGAGGGGGACAGAGTGAGGGGAGCAGAGATATAGGGCGCAGAGAGAGAGGGGAAAGAGAGAGGGGGCAGAGAGAGAGGGCGACAGAGAGAGGGGCACAGAGAGTGGTGGAATAGATGGGGTCAGAGAGAGAGGACAGAGAGTGGGGGGTATAGAGGCCGACTGCGAGAGACGGGGTCAGACAGAGAAGGGGACAGTGAGAGGGGGACAGAGAGAGAAGGGGGCAGAGAGAGAGGGGGACAGAGAGAGAGGGGCAGAGAGACATAGGGGCAGACAGAGGGGGGGCAGAGTGAGTCGGGCAGAGAGAGGGGGGGTGCAGAGAGAGGGTGACAGAGAGAGAGGCACAGAGAGTAGGGGATATAGAGGGAGACAGAGCGAGGGGGACAGAGAGTGGGGGGGAGAGGGGGGTCAGAGAGAGGGGGACAGAGAGGATGGGCTGGAGAGAGTGAGGGACAGAGAGAGGCGGACAGAGAGAGAGGCGGGTGGGAGAGAGAGGGGGTCCGATAGAGGCGGGTGGGAGAGAGAGGGGGACAGAGATAGGGCGAACAGAGAGAGCCGGACTGAGAGAGGGGGGGACAGAAAGAGAGAGGGGGACAAAAGGAGGGATAGAGAGGCGGGTGGGAGAGAGAGTGGAAAAGTGAGAGGGGGACAGAGAGAGGGGGAGATAGATGTAGTCAAAGGGAGGGGGACAGAGAGAGAGGCACAGAGAGTGGGGGAGATAGAGGGGGTCAGAGAGAAGGGGACAGAGAGGAGGGGATGGAGAGAGTGGGGGATAGAGAGAGAGGGGTTCAGGGGGGGCAGAGAGAGATGCAGCAGAGAGAGGGCGAAAGAGACGGGGCGACAGAGAGAGGGAGCAGAGAGAGAGGGGGACAGAGAGAGGGGTCAGAGAGAGAGGCGGGTGGGAGAGAGAGGGGGACCGAGAGAGGCGGGTGGCAGAAAGAGGGCGACAGAGAGACGTGGACAGAGAGGGGGCACAGAGAGAGGGGGAAACAGAGGGGGACAGAGAGAGGGGGACAAAAAGAGGGGGACCAAAAGAGGCGGAGGTATAATCAGTCAGAGATAGGGGACAGAGAGAGAGGCACAGACAGTGGGGGCGATAGAGGGGGTCAGAAAAAGGGGGACAGAAAGAGGGGGAGGTAGAGGGTGTCAGAGAAAGGGGGACAGAGAGAGACGGGGACGGGGGTACAGAGAGGGGGTCAGAGAGAGGGTGGGACAGAGAGAGGGGGACAGAGAGAGAGGGGGACAGAGAGAGATGGGGCAGACAGAGGTGGACTGAGTGAGGGGAGCAGAGAGAGAGGGGGGAAAAGAGTTGAAAGAGAGAGGGGCACAGAGAGTGATGGAGACAGATAGGTTCAGAGAGATGGGACAGAGAGTGGGGGATATAGAGGTGGACAGCGAGAGAGGGGGTCAGACTGAGAGGGGGACAGTGAGAGGGGGACAGAGAGAGAAGGGGGCAGAGAGAGTGGGGGACAGAGAAAAAGAGGGCAGAGAGACATAGGGGCAGGCAGAGGGGGACAGAGTGAGTCGGCAGGGAGGGGGGCAGAGAGAGGGTGACAGAGAGAGAGGCATGGAGAGTGGGGAATATAGAGAGGGACAGAGAGAGGAGGTCAGAGAGTGTGGGGCAGAGAGACAGGGGTACAGAGTTTGGCAAAGAGAGGGAGTCAGAGAGAGAGGGACAGAGAGCGAAGGACAGATTGAGAGGGGAACAGTGAGAGGGGGACAGAGAGAGAGGGGGTTAGAGATAGAGGGGGTCAGAGAAAGCGGGACAGAGAGAGGGGGCAGAATGAGGTGAAACAGAGAGAGAGGGGATGGGGGCGACAGAGAGTGGGGGACAGAGAGAGGGGTACAGAGTGGGGTAAAGAGAGGGAGTCAGAGCGAGGGGGACAAAGAGAGGAGGACAGAGAGAGGGGACAGAGATAGAGGGGGTCAGAGAGAGAGGGGTCAGAGAGAGGGTGTCAGCGAGAGAGGGTGACAGAGAGAGAGGGGACAGAGAGAGAGGCGCACAGAGGGACGGCGACAGAGAGAGAGGGACAGAGAGAGGGAGACAGAGAGTGGGGGACAGAGAGAGGGGGTCAGAGAGAGGGGGGACAGAGGGAGGGGGGACAAAGTGTGGGGGAGACAGAGGGGGACAGATAGAGGGGGACATAGAGAGAGGGGATTGAGAGGGGTGGAAAGAGAGAGAGGCAGATGGAAGGTGGAGGGGGACAGAGAGAGGGGGATATAGAGAGGGACAGAGATGGGGAAAAGAGAATGGGGACGGAGAGAGGCGTACAGATTGGGGTAGAGAGAGGGGGTCAGAAAGGGGGAGACAGAGAGTGTGGGATGGAGAGAGTGGGGGACAGAGAGAGAGGGGGTCAGAGAGAGGGGCAGAGAGAGTCGGAGCAGAGACAGGGCGACAGAGAGGGGGGACAGTGAGAGAGGGACAGAGAGAGGCGGGTGGGAGAAAGAGGGGTCCAAGAGAGGCGGGTCGGAGAGACAGGGGGACAGAGATAGGATGAACAGAGAGAGCCAGACTGAGAGCGAGGGGCACAGAGAGAGAGAGGGGGACAAAGATGGGGAATCGAGAGGCGGGTGGGAGACATAGGGTGAGGGTGAGAGGGGGACAGACAGAGGGGGAGATAGAGATCTTCAAAGGGAGGGATACAGAGAGAGAAGCACAGAGAGTGGGGGCGATAGAGGGGGTCAAGAGAAGGGGACAAAGAGAGGGGTACAGAGAATGGGGGAGATAGAGGGGGACAGAGAGAGGGGGACAAAAAGAGGGGGACAGAGAGAGGGCACAGAGAATGGGGGACAGAGAGTGGGGGACAGAGAGTGGGGGAGATAGAGGAGTTCAGACAGAGAGAGGGGATCAGAGAGAGGGGGACAGAGAGAGAAGGGGACAGAGAGAGAGGGGAACAGAGAGAGGGGGGGAAAGAGAGAGAGGGGGACAGAGAGAGGGGGACAGAGAAAGAGCGGGACAGAGAGAAAGCGGGACAGAGAGAAAGCGGGACAGAGAGAGAATGGGGCAGAGAGAGAGGGGCAGAGAGAGAGGAGAATGAGAGAGGGGGAAGAGAGAGGGCGACAGAGAGATGGTGATATGGAGGGGGACAGCGAGAGAGGAGGCCAGAGAGAGAGGGGGACAGTGAGAGAGGGGGACAGAGAGAGAGGGGGTAGCAAAAAGAGGCATCAGAGAGAGGGGGCCAGATAGAGGTCGACAGAGAGAGGGGTTCAGAGAGGGGGACAGCGAGAGGGGGATATAGAGGGGTCAGAGAGAGGGGGACAGAGAGTGGGGGACAGAGAGAGAGGTACAGAGTGGGGGAGAGAGAGGGAGTCAGAGAGAGGGGGACAGAGAGAGGGGGGGACAGAGAGAGAGGGGGACAGAGAGAGAGGGGGGGACAGAGAGAGAGGGGGTCAGAGAGAGGGGGACAAAGAGAGGGGGACAGAGAGAGAGGGGGACAGAGAGAGAGGGGACAGAGAGAGAGGGGGACGGAGAGAGAGGGGGACAGAGAGAGAGAGGGGGACAGAGAGAGGGGGGACAGAGAGAGGGGGGACAGAGAGAGGGGGGACAGAGAGAGCGGGACAGAGAGAGAGGGGGACAGAGAGAGGGGGGACAGAGAGAGCGGGACAGAGAGAGAGGGGGACAGAGAGAGAGGGGACAGAGAGACGGGGGGACAGAGAGAGAGGGGGACAGAGAGGGGGGGACAGAGAGAGAGGGGGACAGAGAGAGAGTAGGACAGAGAGAGCGGGACAGAGAGAGGGGGGACAGAGAGAGGGTGGACAGAGAGAGCGGGACAGAGAGAGAGGGGGACAGAGAGAGAGGGGGGACAGAGAGAGGGGGGGACAGAGAGAGCGGGACAGAGAGAGAGGGGGACAGAGTGAGAGGGGGGACAGAGAGAGGGGGGACTGAGAGAGAGGGGGACAGAGAGAGCGGGACAGAGAGAGAGGGGGACAGAGAGAGGGGGGACAGAGAGAGGGGGTCCAGAGAGATGGGAGACAGAGTGTGGGGGAGATAGAGGGGGTCAGAGAGAGAGGGGGACAGAGAGAGCTGGAGAGAGAGAGGGGGGGAAAGAGAGAGAAGGGGATAGATACAGAGAGGGACAGAGAGAGAGGGGGACAGAGAGAGGGGGGGACTTAGAGAGAGGGGGACAGTGAGAGCGGGACAGAGAGAGAGGGGGACAGAGAGAGGGGGGACAGAGAGAGGGGGACAGAGAGAGAGTGGGACAGAGGGAGGGGGGAAGAGAGAGGCGGGTGGAAGGGAGGGGGGCAGAGAGAGAGGGGGACAGAGAGAGAGGGGGAAATAGAGAGCGGGACAGAGAGAGAGGGGGAAAGAGAGAGAAGGGGACAGAGAGAGAGGGGGACAGAGAGAGTGGGACAGAGAGAGAGGGGGACAGAGGGAGCGGGAAGAGATAGGCGGGTGGAAGGGAGAGGGGGCAAAGAGAGTGCAACAGAGAGAGGGACACAGAGAGTGGGGGCGATAGAGAGGGTCAGAGAGAAGGGGACAGAGGCAGGGGATATAGAGTGGGACAGAGAATTGGGGACAGAGAGTACTGGAGAGAAACGGGTTCAGAGAGAGGGGGACAGAGAGTGGGGGGATGGAGAGAGTGGGGGACAGAGAGAGGGGGTAAGAGATCGGGCAGAGAGGGACGGAGCAGAGAGAGAGGGCGACACAGAGGGGGGCAGAGAGCGGGGGAGAGATAGAGGGGACAGAGAGAGGGGGACAGAGAGAGGGCCACAGAGAGATGGCGAAAGAGAGAGGGGCACAGAGTGGGGGAGATAGAGGGGGTAAGTGAGAGGGGAACAGAGAGAGGGTGATACAGAGGGGGACGCGAGAGAGGGTGTCTGAGAGAGAGGGGGACAGTGAGAGAGGGGGCAGAGACATGGCGACAGAGAGAGGGGGACAGAGAGAGAGAGAGGGGGCAGAGAGAGAGCGGGGCAGAGAAAGAGGGGACAGAGAGAGGGCAGAGAGAGGGGGACAGAGAGAGAGGGGGACATAGAGAGGGGGAAAGAGAGAGGCGGGAGGAAGGGAGAGGGTGGCACAGAGAGGGCGACAGAGAGAGGGGCACGGAGAGTGGGGTAGATTGAGGGGGTGAGAGAGAGGGGGATATAGCGGGGGGCAGAGAGAGGGGGACAGAGAGTGGGGTACAGGGAGAGGGGTACAGGCTGGGGGAGAGAGAGACGGTCAGAGAGAGAGGGGCAGAGAGTAGGGGGATGGAGAGAGTGAGGGCAGAGAGAGTGAGGGGGTCAGAGAGGGCGGCAGAGAGAGGGGGAGATAGAGGTGGTAAAATGGAGGGAGTCAGAGAGAGGGGGCAGAGAGAGAGGGGGACAGAGAGAGAGGTGGGTGGGATAGAGAGGGGGTCCGAAAGAAGTGGGTGGGAGAAAGGGGGCGACAGAGAGAGGGGGACAGAGAGAGGTTCACATACAGAGGGACACAGAGAGTGGGGGAGATAGAGGGTGTCAGAGAGAAGGGGACAGAAAGAGGGGAACAGAGAGGGACAGAGATGGGGAAAAGAGAGGGGGGACGGAGAGAGGCGTACAGATTGGGGTAGAGAGAGGGGGTCAGAAAGGGGGAGACAGAGAGTGTGGGATGGAGAGAGTGGGGGACAGAGAGAGAGGGGGTCAGAGAGAGGGGCAGGGAGAGTCGGAGCAGAGACAGGGCGACAGAGAGAGGGGGACAGTGAGAGAGGGACAGAGAGAGGCGGGTGGGAGAAAGAGGGGGTCCAAGAGAGGCGGGTCGGAGAGACAGGGGGACAGAGATAGGATGAACAGAGAGAGCCAGACTGAGAGCGAGGGGCACAGAGAGAGAGAGGGGGACAAAGATGGGGAATTGAGAGGCGGGTGGGAGACAGAGGGTTAGGGTGAGAGGGGGACAGACAGAGGGGGAGATAGAGATCTTCAAAGGGAGGGAGACAGAGAGAGAAGCACAGAGAGTGGGGGCGATAGAGGGGGTCAAGAGAAGGGGACAAAGAGAGGGGTACAGAGAGTGGGGGAGATAGAGGGGGACAGAGAGAGGGGGACAAAAAGAGGGGGACAGAGAGAGAGCACAGAGAGTGGGGGACAGAGAGTGGTGGACAGAGAGTGGGGGAGATAGAGGAGTTCAGACAGAGAGAGGGGATCAGAGAGAGAGGGGGACAGAGAGAGAAGGGGACAGAGAGAGAGGGGAACAGAGAGAGGGGGGGAAAGAGAGAGAGGGGGACAGAGAGAGGGGGACAGAGAAAGAGCGGGACAGAGAGAAAGCGGGACAGAGAGAAAGCGGGACAGAGAGAGAATGGGGCAGAGAGAGGGGCAGAGAGAGAGGAGAATGAGAGAGGGGGAAGAGAGAGGGCGACAGAGAGATGGTGATATGGAGGGGGACAGCGAGAGAGGAGGCCAGAGAGAGAGGGGGACAGTGAGAGAGGGGGACAGAGAGAGAGGGGGTAGCATAAAGAGGCATCAGAGAGAGAGGGCCAGATAGAGGTCGACAGAGAGAGGGGTTCAGAGAGGGGGACAGCGAGAGGGGGATATAGAGGGGTCAGAGAGAGGGGGACAGAGAGTGGGGGACAGAGAGAGAGGTACAGAGTGGGGGAGAGAGTGGGAGTCAGAGAGAGGGGGACAGAGAGAGGGGGGGACAGAGAGAGAGGGGACAGAGAGAGAGGGGGGGACAGAGAGAGAGGGGGTCAGAGAGAGGGGGACAGAGAGAGGGGGACAGAGAGAGAGGGGGACAGAGAGAGAGGGGACAGAGAGAGAGGGGGACGGAGAGAGACGGGGACAGAGAGAGAGAGGGGGACAGAGAGAGGGGGGACAGAGAGAGGGGTGACAGAGAGAGCGGGACAGAGAGAGAGGGGGACAGAGAGAGAGGGGGACAGAGAGAGAGAGGGGGACAGAGAGAGGGGGGACAGAGAGAGGGGTGACAGAGAGAGCGGGACAGAGAGAGAGGGGGACGGAGAGAGAGGGGGACAGAGAGAGAGAGGGGGACAGAGAGGGAGGGGTTCAGAGAGAGGGGGACAGAGAGAGAGGGACAGAGAGAGGGGGGACAGAGAGAGGGGGGACAGAGAGAGCGGGACAGAGAGAGAGGGGTACAGAGAGAGGGGGGACAGAGAGAGGGGGGGACAGAGAGAGCGGGACAGAGAGAGAGGGGGACAGAGAGAGGGGGGACAGAGAGAGAGGGGGACAGAGAGAGAGGAGGACAGAGAGAGCGGGACAGAGAGAGGGGGGACAGAGAGAGGGGGGACAGAGAGAGCAGGACAGAGAGAGAGGGGGACAGAGAGAGGGGGGGACAGAGAGAGGGGGGGACAGAGAGCGCGGGACAGAGAGAGAGGGGGACAGAGAGAGGGGGGACAGAGAGAGCGGGGGACAGAGAGAGAGGGGGACAGAGAGAGCGGGACAGAGAGAGAGGGGGACAGAGAGAGGGGGGACAGAGAGAGGGGGGGACAGAGAGAGCGGGACAGAGAGAGAGGGGGACAGAGAGAGGGGGGACAGAGAGAGAGGGGGACAGAGAGAGAGGGGACAGAGAGAGCGGGACAGAGGGAGAGGGGGACAGAGAGAGGGGGGACAGAGAGAGGGGGTCCAGAGAGATGGGAGACAGAGTGTGGGGGAGATAGAGGGGGTCAGAGGGAGAGGGGGACAGAGAGAGCTGGAGAGAGAGAGGGGGGGAAAGAGAGAGAAGGGGATAGATACAGAGAGGGACAGAGAGAGAGGGGGACAGAGAGAGGGGGGGACTTAGAGAGAGGGGGACAGAGAGAGCGGGACAGAGAGAGAGGGGGACAGAGAGAGGGGGGACAGAGAGAGGGGGACAGAGAGAGAGGGGGACAGAGGGAGGGGGGAAGAGAGAGGCGTGTGGAAGGGAGGGGGGCAGAGAGAGAGGGGGACAGAGAGAGAGGGGGAAATAGAGAGCGGGACAGAGAGAGAGGGGGAAAGAGAGAGAAGGGGACAGAGAGAGAGGGGGACAGAGAGAGTGGGACAGAGAGAGAGGGGGACAGAGGGAGGGGGAAGAGAGAGGCGGGTGGAAGGGAGAGGGGGCAAAGAGAGTGCAACAGAGAGAGGGACACAGAGAGTGGGGGTGATAGAGAGGGTCAGAGAGAAGGGGACAGAGGCAGGGGATATAGAGTGGGACAGAGAATTGGGGACAGAGAATACTGGAGAGAAACGGGTTCAGAGAGAGTGGGACAGAGAGTGGGGGGATGGAGAGAGTGGGGGACAGAGAGAGGGGGTAAGAGATGGGGCAGAGAGGGACGGAGCAGAGAGAGAGGGCGACACAGAGGGGGGCAGAGAGCGGGGGAGAGATAGAGGGGACAGAGAGAGGTGGACAGAGAGAGGGCCACAGAGAGATGGCGAAAGAGAGAGGGGCACAGAGTGGGGGAGATAGAGGGGGTAAGTGAGAGGGGAACAGAGAGAGGGTGATACAGAGGGGGACACGAGAGAGGGTGTCTGAGAGAGAGGGGGACAGTGAGAGAGGGGGCAGAGACATGGCGACAGAGAGAGGGGGACAGAGAGAGAGAGAGGGGGCAGAGAGAGAGCGGGGCAGAGAAAGAGGGGACAGAGAGAGGGGGCAGAGAGAGGGGGACAGATAGAGAGGGGGACATAGAGAGGGGGAAAGAGAGAGGCGGGAGGAAGGGAGAGGGTGGCACAGAGAGGGCGACAGAGAGAGGGGCACGGAGAGTGGGGTAGATTGAGGGGGTCAGAGAGAGGGGGATATAGCGGGGGGCAGAGAGAGGGGGACAGAGAGTGGGGTACAGGGAGAGGGGTACAGGCTGGGGGAGAGAGAGACGGTCAGAGAGAGAGGGGCAGAGAGTAGGGGGATGGAGAGAGTGAGGGCAGAGAGAGTGAGGGGGTCAGAGAGGGCGGCAGAGAGAGGGGGAGATAGAGGTGGTAAAATGGAGGGAGTCAGAGAGAGGGGGCAGAGAGAGAGGGGGACAGAGAGAGAGGTGGGTGGGATAGAGAGGGGGTCCGAAAGAAGTGGGTGGGAGAAAGGGGGCGACAGAGAGAGGGTGACAGAGAGAGGTTCACACACAGAGGGACACAGAGAGTGGGGGAGATAGAGGGTGTCAGAGAGAAGGGGACAGAAAGAGGGGAACAGAGAGGGACAGAGATGGGGAAAAGAGAGGGGGGACGGAGAGAGGCGTACAGATTGGGGTAGAGAGAGGGGGTCAGAAAGGGGGAGACAGAGAGTGTGGGATGGAGAGAGTGGGGGACAGAGAGAGAGGGGGTCAGAGAGAGGGGCAGGGAGAGTCGGAGCAGAGACAGGGCGACAGAGAGAGGGGGACAGTGAGAGAGGGACAGAGAGAGGCGGGTGGGAGAAAGAGGGGGTCCAAGAGAGGCGGGTCGGAGAGACAGGGGGACAGAGATAGGATGAACAGAGAGAGCCAGACTGAGAGCGAGGGGCACAGAGAGAGAGAGGGGGGACAAAGATGGGGAATTGAGAGGCGGGTGGGAGACAGAGGGTTAGGGTGAGAGGGGGCCAGACAGAGGGGGAGATAGAGATCTTCAAAGGGAGGGAGACAGAGAGAGAGAAGCACAGAGAGTGGGGGCGATAGAGGGGGTCAAGAGAAGGGGACAAAGAGAGGGGTACAGAGAGTGGGGGAGATAGAGGGGGACAGAGAGAGGGGGACAAAAAGAGGGGGACAGAGAGAGAGCACAGAGAGTGGGGGACAGAGAGTGGTGGACAGAGAGTGGGGGAGATAGAGGAGTTCAGACAGAGAGAGGGGATCAGAGAGAGAGGGGGACAGAGAGAGAAGGGGACAGAGAGAGAGGGGAACAGAGAGAGGGGGGGGAAAGAGAGAGAGGGGGACAGAGAGAGGGGGACAGAGAAAGAGCGGGACAGAGAGAAAGCGGGACAGAGAGAAAGCGGGACAGAGAGAGAATGGGGCAGAGAGAGAGGGGCAGAGAGAGAGGAGAATGAGAGAGGGGGAAGAGAGAGGGCGACAGAGAGATGGTGATATGGAGGGGGACAGCGAGAGAGGAGGCCAGAGAGAGAGGGGGACAGTGAGAGAGGGGGACAGAGAGAGAGGGGGTAGCATAAAGAGGCATCAGAGAGAGAGGGCCAGATAGAGGTCGACAGAGAGAGGGGTTCAGAGAGGGGGACAGCGAGAGGGGGATATAGAGGGGTCAGAGAGAGGGGGACAGAGAGTGGGGGACAGAGAGAGAGGTACAGAGTGGGGGAGAGAGTGGGAGTCAGAGAGAGGGGGACAGAGAGAGGGGGGGACAGAGAGAGAGGGGACAGAGAGAGAGGGGGGACAGAGAGAGAGGGGGTCAGAGAGAGGGGGACAGAGAGAGGGGGACAGAGAGAGAGGGGGACAGAGAGAGAGGGGACAGAGAGAGAGGGGGACGGAGAGAGACGGGGACAGAGAGAGAGAGGGGGACAGAGAGAGGGGGGACAGAGAGAGGGGTGACAGAGAGAGCGGGACAGAGAGAGAGGGGGACAGAGAGAGAGGGGGACAGAGAGAGAGAGGGCGACAGAGAGAGGGGGGGACAGAGAGAGGGGTGACAGAGAGAGCGGGACAGAGAGAGAGGGGGACGGAGAGAGAGGGGGACAGAGAGAGAGAGGGGGACAAAGAGGGAGGGGTTCAGAGAGAGGGGGACAGAGAGAGGGGGACAGAGAGAGGGGGGACAGAGAGAGGGGGGACAGAGAGAGCGGGACAGTGAGAGAGGGGGACAGAGAGAGGGGGGGACAGAGAGAGGGGGGGACAGAGAGAGCGGCACAGAGAGAGAGGGGGACAGAGAGAGGGGGGACAGAGAGAGAGGGGGACAGAGAGAGAGGAGGACAGAGAGAGCGGGACAGAGAGAGGGGGGACAGAGAGAGGGGGGACAGAGAGAGCAGGACAGAGAGTGAGGGAGACAGAGAGAGGGGGGACAGAGAGAGGGGGGGACAGAGAGCGCGGGACAGAGAGAGAGGGGGACAGAGAGAGGGGGGACAGAGAGAGCGGGGGACAGAGAGAGAGGGGGACAGAGAGAGCGGGACAGAGAGAGAGGGGGACAGAGAGAGGGGGGACAGAGAGAGGGGGGGACAGAGAGAGCGGGACAGAGAGAGAGGGGGACAGAGAGAGGGGGGACAGAGAGAGAGGGGGACAGAGAGAGAGGGGACAGAGAGAGCGGGACAGAGGGAGAGGGGGACAGAGAGAGGGGGGACAGAGAGAGGGGGGGACAGAGAGATGGGAGACAGAGTGTGGGGGGAGATAGAGGGGGTCAGAGGGAGAGGGGGACAGAGAGAGCTGGAGAGAGAGAGGGGGGGAAAGAGAGAGAAGGGGATACATACAGAGAGGGACAGAGAGAGAGGGGGACAGAGAGAGGGGGGGACTTAGAGAGAGGGGGACAGTGAGAGCCGGACAGAGAGAGAGGGGGACAGAGAGAGGGGGGACAGAGAGAGGGGGACAGAGAGAGAGGGGGACAGAGGGAGGGGGGAAGAGAGAGGCTGGTGGAAGGGAGGGGGGCAGAGAGAGAGGGGGACAGAGAGAGAGGGGGAAATAGAGAGCGGGACAGAGAGAGAGGGGGAAAGAGAGAGAAGGGGACAGAGAGAGAGGGGGACAGAGAGAGTGGGACAGAGAGAGAGGGGGACAGAGGGAGGGGGGAAGAGAGAGGCGGGTGGAAGGGAGAGGGGGGCAGAGAGAGTGCAACAGAGAGAGGGACACAGAGAGTGGGGGCGATAGAGAGGGTCAGAGAGAAGGGGACAGAGGCAGGGGATATAGAGTGGGACAGAGAATTGGGGGACAGAGAGTACTGGAGAGAAACGGGTTCAGAGAGAGGGGGACAGAGAGTGGGGGGATGGAGAGAGTAGGGGACAGAGAGAGGGGGTAAGAGATCGGGCAGAGAGGGACGGAGCAGAGAGAGAGGGCGACACAGAGGGGGGCAGAGAGCGGGGACGAGATAGAGGGGACAGAGAGATGTGGACAGAGAGAGAGGCACAGAGAGAGGGCGAAAGAGAGAGGGGCACAGAGTGGGGGAGATAGAGGCGGTAAGTGAGAGGGGAACAGAGAGAGGGTGATACAGAGGGGGACGCGAGAGAGGGTGTCTGAGAGAGAGGGGGACAGTGAGAGAGGGGGGCAGAGACATGGCGACAGAGAGAGGGGGACAGAGAGAGAGAGGGGGGGCAGAGAGAGAGGGGGGCAGAGAAAGAGGGGACAGAGAGAGGGGTCAGAGAGAGGGGGACAGAGAGAGAGGGGGACATAGAGAGGGGGAAAGAGAGAGGCGGGAGGAAGGGAGAGGGTGGCAGAGAGAGGGCGACAGAGAGAGGGGCACGGAGAGTGGGGTAGATTGAGGGGGTCAGAGAGAGGGGGATATAGCGGGGGGCAGAGAGAGGGGGACAGAGAGTGGGGTACAGGGAGAGGGGTACAGGCTGGGGGAGAGAGAGACGGTCAGAGAGAGAGGGGCAGAGAGTAGGGGGATGGAGAGAGTGAGGGCAGAGAGAGTGAGGGGGTCAGAGTGGGCGGCAGAGAGAGGGGGAGATAGAGGTGGTAAAATGGAGGGAGACAGAGAGAGGGTGCAGAGAGAGAGAGGGACAGAGAGAGAGGTGGGTGGGATAGAGAGGGGGTCCGAAAGAAGTGGGTGGGAGAAAGAGGGCGACAGAGAGAGGGGGACAGAGAGAGGTTCACACAGAGAGGGACACAGAGAGTGGGGGAGATAGAGGGTGTCAGAGAGAAGGGGACAGAGAGAGTGGAACAGAGAGGGGCGAGATAGAGGGGGGCAGAGAGAGAGGGGGGCAGAGAGTGGGGGAGATAGAGGGGGTCAGAGAGAGGGTGACAGAAAGAGGGGGAGGTAGAGGGGGTCAGAGAAAGGGGGACAGAGAGAGGAGCACAGAGAATGTGGCAGATAGAGTGGGACAGAGAGAGTGGGGGACAGATAGAAAGAGGGGGACAGAGAGAGCGGGTCAGAGAGTGGGGGACAGAGAAAGGGGACAGAGAGAGGGGGCGACAGAGAGAGGGGGACAGAGAGAGGGGGGCAGAGAGAGGGGGGCAGGGAGAGAGGGGACAGAGAGAGAGCGGACAGAGAAGTGGGGGGGATAGAGGGGGCCAGCGAGAGGGTGACAGAAAGAGAGGGAATTAGAAGGTGTCAGAGAGAGGGGCACAGAGAGTAGGGGAGATCGTGGCGGACAGAGAGACAGGGGACAGAGAGCGAGAGGGGTCAGAGTGTGGGGGCAGAGAGAGGGGTACAGAGTGAGGCGGACAGACAGTGGGCGAGATAGATGGGGTCAGAGAGAGGGGTGACCGAGAGAGGGGGGACAGTGAGAGAGAGGGACAGAGAGAGGGGTGGACAGAGAGAGCGGGACAGAGAGAGGGGGGCAGAGAGAGGGGGTGACAGAGAGACGGCGACAGAGAGAGGGGGAAATAGGGAGGCGGGAGGGAAGGAGGGGGGCAGAGAGAGGGCCCAGAGAGTGGGCGAGATAGTGGGGTCAGAGAGAGAAGGACAGAGGGAGGGGGAGATAGAGGGGACAGAGAGAGGGGTACAGAGAGTGGCGGACAGAGAGACCGATACAGAGTGGGGGAGAGAGAGTGCAGTCAGAGAGCGGGACCGAGACTGGGGTGATGGAGAGAGTGGGAGACAGAGAGAGAGGGAGAGAGATTCTGGACAGAGACAGGGGAACAGCGAGAGGGGGGACAGAGACAGGGGAACAGAGAGAGAGGGGGGACAGAGTGAGGGAGAGAGAGAGAGGGGGACAAAGAGAGGGGAGACAGAGAGCGAGGCGGTCGGGAGACAGAGGGGTCAGAGAGACGCGGCTGGGAGAGAGAGGGGGAACTGAGAGAGGGGGACAGAAAGAGCGGTAAAGAAAGAGAGCTGGACAAAGAAGGGTGATAGAGAGAGGCAGGGGGACAGCGAGACGGTGTCAGAGAGAGGGCGACAGAGAGAGGGGGACAGAGAGAGAGGGGACAGCGAGAGGGGGGACAGAGAGAGGTGGACAGAGAGATGATGACAGAGAGGGGGCAGAAAGAGGGGGACAGAGAGAGGGGGGACAGAGAGAGTGGGGGACAGAGAGTTGGGGCAGAGAGAGGGGTACAGAGTGAGGCGGGCAGACAGTGGGTGAGATAGATGGGGTCAGAGAGAGGGGGGACCGAGAGAGGGGGGACAGTGGGAGAGGGGGACAGAGAGAGGGGTGGACAGAGAGAGGGGGACAGAGAGAGAGGGGAACAGTGAGTGGGGGAGATTGAGGGAGTCAGAGAGAGGCGGAACACAGAGGGGGGGCCCGAGAGACGGGCGGCAGAGGAGGGAGTACAGTGAGGGGGTATAGAGGGAGACGGGTGGGAGAGAGTAGGGGCAGAGAGAGGTATACAGAGAGAGGCGGACAGACAGTGTGGGAGATCGATGGGGTCAGAGAGAGGGGGGACCGAGGGAGGGGGGACAGAGGGAGAGGGGAACAGAGGAGAGGGGGGCAGAGAGAGGGGGACAGAGAGGGGGTCAGAGAGAGAGGGGGACAGAGAGAGAGGGGGACAGAGAGGGGAGACAGAGAGAGTGGGGGACAGATGGGGGGACAGAGAGAGTGGGGGACAGAGAGAGGGGGGACAGAGGGGGGGACAGAGTGGGGACATAGAGTTGGGGGGACAGGGAGATGGGGGACAGAGAGATGGGGGACAGAGTGGGGGAGATAGAGGGGGTAAGTGAGAGGGGAACAGAGAGAGGGTCATCCAGAGGGGGACGCGAGAGAGGGTGCCAGAGAGAGAGGGGGACAGTGAGAGAGGGGGGCAGACAGATGGCGACAGAGAGAAGAGGGGGTAGAGAGAGAGGGGCAGAGAGAGAGGGGGCAGAGAGAGAGGGGGGCATAGAAAGAGGGGGAAAGAGAAGGAGGGGGACAGAGAAAGAGGGGGACAGAGAGAGGGGCAGAGAGAGGGGGAGAGAGAGAGAGGGGGGGACATAGAGAGGGGGAAAAGAGAGGTGGGAGGAAGGGAGAGGGTGGCAGATAGACAGGGACAGAGAGAGAGAGGGGGACAGAGAGAGGGGGAAAGGGAGAGGCGGGTGGAAGGGAGAGGGGGCAGAGAGAGTGGCACAGAGAATTGGGGAGATAGAGGGGGACAGAGATAGAGAGGGGACAGATAGAAAGAGGGGGACAGAGAGAGGGGGTCAGAGAGTGGGGGACAGAGAGAGGGGACAGAGAGAGGGGGCGACAGAGAGAGTGGGGGACAGAGAGAGGCGGACAGAGAGAGGGGTGCGGAGAGAGGGGGGCAGAGAGAGAGGGGACAGAGAGAGAGCGGACAGAGAAGTGGGGGAGATAGAGGGTGTCAGAGAGAGGGGGACGGAAAGAGAGGGAAGTAGAAGGGGTCAGAGAGAGGGGCACAGAGAGTGGGGGAGATAGAGGCGGACAGAGAGAGAGAGGGGACAGAGAGAGAGGGGGACAGAGAGTGGGGGCAGAGAGAGGGGTACAGAGAGAGGCGGACAGACAGTGTGGGGGATCGATGGGGTCAGAGAGAGGGGGGACCGAGGGAGGGGGGACAGAGGGAGAGGGGAACAGAGGAGAGGGGGGCAGAGAGAGGGGGACAGAGAGGGGGTCAGAGAGAGAGGGTACAGAGAGAGAGGGGGACAGAGAAAGAGGGGGACAGAGAAAGAGGGGGACAGAGAAAGAGGGGGGCAGAGAGAGGGGCACAGAGAGAGAGGGGGATATTGAGGGGGGAAAGGGAGAGACGCATGTAAGGGAGAGGGGGCAGAGAGAGGGCGACAGAGAGAGGGGCACAGAGAGTGGGGGAGATTGAGGGGGTCAGAGAGAGGGGGATAGATAGAAGGGGACAGAGAGTGGGGTTCAGAGAGAGGGGTACAGGCTGGGGGAGAGACAGGCGGTCAGAGAGAGAGGGCAGAGAGTAGGGGGATGGAGAGAGTGAGGGCAGAGAGAGTGGGGGTGTCAGAGAGAGGGGCAGAGAGAGATGGAGCAGAGAGAGGGCGACATAGAGGGGGACAGAGAGCGGGGAGTGATAGAGGGGGCAGAGAGAGAGGGACAGAGAGAGGGGGCAGAGAGAGAGGGGGACAGAGAGAGGAGGACAGAGAGAGAGGCGGGTGGGAGAGAGAGGGGGTGCGAGAGAGGCGGGTGGGAAAGAGAGAGGGGGCCAGAGATATGGGGAACAGTGAGAGCCAGACTGAGAGAGAGGGGCACAGAGAAAGAGGAGGACAAAGAGAGGGGATAGAGAGGCGGGTGGGAGGGAGAGAGGGGGATAGAGGGAGGGTGACAGTGAGAGGTTGACAGAGAGAGGGGAGGTAGAGGTGGTCAAAGGGAGCGAGACAGAGAGTGGGGACAGAGAGAGAGGTGGGTGGGATAGAGAGGGGGTCCGAGAGAGGCAGGTGGGAGAGAGAGAGGGTCAGAGAGAGGGTGACAGAGAGAGGGGAGATAGAGGTGGTCAAAGGGAGGGGGACAGAGAGAGGGGCACAGTGAGTGGGGGAGATATAGGGGGTCAGAGAGAGGGGGACAAAGAGAGGGGTACAGAGAGTGGCGGAGATAGAGGGGGACGGGGGTCAAAAAGAGGGGGGTAGAGGGGGTCAGAGGGAGGCGGACAGAGAGAGTGGCACAGAAAGAGGGGAAGATAGACGGGGTCAGAGAGGGGGGACAGAGAGAGAGGGGACAAAGAGAGAGGGGGACAGAATGCGGGGTTAGAGAGAGGAGTGTCAGAGAGAGAGAGGGGCAGAGAGAAGGGGGACAGAGAGAGGGGGTTCAGAGAGGGGAGGACAGAGAGAGGGGGACAGAGAGAGGGGGGCAGAGAGAGGGGGTGACAGAGAGAGGGGGACAGAGAGAGGGGGAAATAGGGAGGCGGGAGGGAAGGAGGGGGGCAGAGAGAGGGGCACAGAGAGTGGGCGAGATAGAGGGGTCAGAGAGAGGAGTACAGAGAGTGGCGGACAGAGAGACGGGTACAGAGTGGGGGAGAGAGAGGGGGGTCAGAGAGTGGGACCGAGACTGGGGTGATGGAGAGAGTGGGGGACAGAGAGAGAGGGGGACAAGAGGGGGGGCAGAAAGTGGGGGAGAGAGATTGGGGACAGAGACAGGGGGAAACAGGGGGACAGAGAGTGGTGGGATGCAGAGAGTGGGCGACAGAGGGTGGGCGGGGGGACGGAGAGGGAGAGGACAGAGAGAGGAGGGACAGAGGGGGGACAGTAAGAGATGGGGACAGAGAGTGCACGGGGACAGACAGACGGGGACAGAGAGGCGGGGGGACGGGGGGACAGAGGGAGTGGTAACAGAGAGGGAGCAGAGCGAGGGCAACAGAGAGAGAGGGACAGAGGGTTGGGGGACAGAGAGAAGGGGACAGAGAGTGGGGGGCTGCAGAGAGTGGGGGACAGAGGGTGGGCGGGGGGGGGGACGGAGAGGGAGAGGACAGAGAGAGAAGTGTGCGAGATAAGTGGCTATCCAGCCCCATCTACGGCACTTTTTATTTCCCTTCCCAGGAACAAAGACACGGAGGAGTCTGTCCAAAACTTTTTCATTCAACTTTGCAAAGTCGGGTGCTGTTCCCAAAGGTACACACACACAAGCATAGTAATCTCCACGCATTATATACATGTATATGTGGGCTGGGTCTACTACTGCTGCCTTGACCAACGAGTGCTAGGATTCCCCACTGTTTTCCTTATTTGGGTTCTGGTGCCTGCGATTATTTTGTTATTCACTTGGCCAATCAGTGTTTGAGCTTCCCGTTCTTCCCTTATATGGATGATGTTGTACAACTGTGGTTAACGGCGGTCTCTCAACTATCGAGGAAAGCTGTTACAACTGTTTCATTCATATAAACGTGGGGGAGGTCCGGCAACAGTTTCGAGTGTCTGCTTGTGTTTACTATGAGGTAGAAAAGACTAAAAGGCAGCTAACCGTTTAAAAATTACACTACCCCCTACAGAAGGGACAGAGTGGGGACAGTAAGAGTTTGGGACAGAGAGAGCACGGGGACAGAGAGAGGGGGACAAAAAGAGGGGTACAGTGTGGCGGAGAGAAGAGGGGGTCAGAGAGAGGGGGACAGAGAGAGAGGTACAGAGAGAGGGGGACAGAGAGGGAGGTCAGAGAGAGGGGAGATGGAGTGAGTGGGGGACAGAGGGGTGCAGGGGGAAGGAGAAGGAGAGGACAGAGAGAGGAGGGATAGAGAGGGGGGACAGAAATGGATCGGGACAGAGAGAGCACAGGGACAAAGAGAGAGAGGGAACAGAGAGTGGGCCAGAGAGACGGGGACACAGTGAGAGGAGACAGAGAGTGGGCACAGAGAGGGCGACAGAGAGAGGGGGACAGAGAGAGGAAGGGACAGAGAGAGGCGGGTGGGAGAGAAAGGGATATGGAGAGGCAGGTGGGATAGAGAGGGAGACCAGAGAGAGGAGGTACAGAGAGAGAGGGGGACAGAGAGAGGGAGACAGAGAGAGAGGGGGACAGAGAGAGGGGGGCAGAGAGAGGGGGGACATATAGAGGGAGACAGAGAGAGGGGGACAGAGGGGGGGAGACAGAGAGAAAGGGGCAGTGAGAGAAGGGGCAGAGAGAGAGTGTACAGAGAGAGAACGGGCAGAGAGTGAGGGAAGCAGATAGAGGGCGACAGAGAGAGGAGCAGAGAGTGGGGGTATAGAGGCAGACGGGGACAGAGAGAGGGGGACAGAGAGAGGGGGCCAGAGAAAGGGGGGACAGAGAGAGGAGGGACAGAGAGAGGGGGACAGAGAGGGAGGGCAGTGAGAGTGGGGGCAGAGAGAGGGCGACAGAGAGAGGGGCAGAGAGTGGGGGAGAGAGCGGGAGAGAGAGGATGTACAGAGAGAGAGGGGGACAGAGAGGGAGGGGGACAGAGAGAGAGAGAGGGGACAGGGAGAGAGGGGGACAGAGAGTGAGGGGGACAGAGAGAGAGGGACAGAGAGAGGGGGACAGAGAGAGTGGACAGAGAGAGAGGGGGCAGAGAGAGCGGGGCAGAGAGAGAGGGGGCAGAGAGTGAGGGGAGCAGAGAGAGGGCGACAGAGAGAGGGGGCAGAGAGCGGGGCGTATGGAGACAGATGGGGCAGAGAGAGGACAACAGAGAGAGAGGGGTACAGAGAGAGGTGGGCCAGAGAAAGGGGGGGCAGAGAGAGGGGGGACGGAGAGGGGGGGACAGTGAGAGAGGGGGCAGAGAGAGTGTGGACAGAGAGAGGGGGCAGAGTGAGGTGGGCAGAGAGAGGGCGACAGAGAGAGGTGGACAGAGAGAGAGGGGGACAGAGAGAGAGGGGGACAGAGAGAGAGGGGGACAGAGAGAGGGCTACAGAGAGAGGGGCACAGAGAGTGGGGGAGATCGAGGGGGGCAGAGAGTGGGGGGCAAAGAGTGGGTTACAGAGTGGGGGAGAGAGAAGGGGTCAGAGAGAGGACGAGAGAGAATGTGGGGATGCAGAGAGTGGGGGACAGAGGGTGCAGGGGGGACGGGAGGGAGAGGACAGAGGGGAGGGGCAGAATAGGAAAGGACAAAGAGTGGGCACAGAGAATGGGGCACAGAGAGAGGTCACAGAGAGAGAGAGGACAGAGAGAGAGGGGGAAAGAGAGATAGGGGCAGAGAGAGAGGAGGAAAGAGAGAGGGGAGACAGGGAGAGGGGGGACAGAGAGAGGAGGGACAGAGAGAGGGGGGACAGAGGGGGGGACAGAGTGAGGGGGGCAGAGAGACGGGACAGAGGTAGGGGTACAGAGGGTGGGGGAAACAGAGAGAGGTTGGGACTGAGAGAGTGGGGGACAGAGAGAGGGGGTGCAGAGAGACGGGAAATGAGAGAGGGGGAAAGAGAGAGGGGTACAGAGAGAGGTAGGACAGAGAGAGGGGGAGATAGAGAGGGTCAGAGAGGGGCGGAACAGAGAGAGGGAGAACAAAGAATGGGGTACAGAGAGAGGGGGCAGAGAGAGAGGGGACAGAGAGCGAGGGTAGATAGAGGGGTTCAGACAGAGGGTGAACAGAGAGTGGGAGACAGAGACTGGGGTAGACAGTCGGGGGAGAGAGAGAGATGGGGACAGAGAGTGTGGACAGAGAATGGGGAACAGAGAGAGGGGGACAGAGAGTGGGGTAAAGAGAGTGGAAGACAGAGTGAGGGCGACAGAGAGGGGAACAGGGAGCGGGGGGGCAGAGAGTGGGCGAAAGAGAGTGGGCGACAGACAGTGGGCGACAGAGCGAGGGGACAGAGAGCGTGGGAGATAGAGCGGGTCAGAGAGAGATGGTCAGAGAGAGAGGGGGACAGAGAGAGGGGGATAGAGAGAGAGGGGTCAGAGAGGGGGAACAGAGAGGGGGGACAGAGAGAGGGGGTACAGAGAGAGAAGGAGGGACAGAGAGAGGGGGACAGTGAGAGGGGGGACAGAGAGAGTGGTGACAGAGAGGGGGCCGAAAGAGGGCGACAGAGAGCGGGGGGACAGAGGGAGGGGGGACAGAGAGAGGGGGACAGAGAGAGGGCGATGGACTAAGTGGGGGACAGAGGGCGCAGGGATGGACGGAGGAGGGAGTGGACAGAGAGAAGAGGGATAGAGAGGGGGACAGAAAGAGATGGGGACAGAGAGAGCATGGGGACAGAGAGAGAGAGTGAGGACAGAGAGACGGGGACACAGAGAGAGGTGACAGAGAGGGGTCAGAGAGAGCGCGACATCGAGAGGGAGAGACAGAGAGAGGCGGGTGGGATAGGGAGGGGGACGGAGAGAGGGGGTACAGAGAGAGTAGGGACAAAGAGTGAGGGGGACAGAGAGTGAGGGGGACAGAGAGTGAGGGGAACACAGAGAGAGGGGAACAGAGAGAGTGGTGGACGGGGGGAACAGAGAGAGTGGGTACAGAGAGAGGGGGACAGAGAAAGAGGGACAGAGAGAGGGGGCAGTGAGAGAGGGGGCAGAGAGAGAGTGGACAGAGAGAGGGGGCAGAGAGTGAGGGGGACAGTGAGAGGGCGACAGAGAGAGGGTCAGAGAGCGGAGTGGGGGGTACAGAGACAGACGGGGACAGAGGGGGGTTCAGATAGAGGGGGGACAGAGAAGGGGAACAGAGAGAGGGCGAAAGAGAGAGGGGCACATAGAGTGTGGGAGATAGAGGGGGACAGAGAGAGGGTTACAGAGTGGGGGAGAGAGAAGGGGTCAGAGAGAGGGGGACAGAGAATGGTGAGACGCAGAGAGTGGAGGACAGAGGGGGGGCGGGGGGGACGGGCGGGAGATAACAGATAGAGGAGGCACAGAGAGGGGGGACAGAAAGAGAGGAGAAACAGCGAGAGGCGGGACAGGGGGGACAGAGGGGAGTGGCAGAGTAGGAAGGGACAAAGAGGGTAGATAGAGAGGGGAGCACAGAGAGAGGGGGACAGAGATAGGGGGACAGAGAGAGGGGGACACAGAGGGGGGGGCAAGGGGGGGTACAGAGAGAGGGGGACAGAGAAAGGGGGGACAGAGAGAAAGGAGGACAGAGAGAGGGGGAGGGGGGAGGGGGACAGAGAGAGAGGGGGAGAGAGAGGGGGAACAGAGAGGGGGGGGACAGAGAGAAGGGGGACAGAGAGGGAGGCACAGAGAGGGGGGACAGGGAGAGAGGTCACAGAGAGAGGGAACAGAGAGAGAGGGGGACAGTGAGAGAGGGGGGGCAGAGAGAGAGAGGGGGGCAGAGAGAGGGTGGCAGAGAGAGAGCCGGAGAGGGAGAGGGGGACAGGGAGATTGGGACAGGGAGTGGGGGACAGGGAGTGGGCGACAGAGAGTGGGCGACAGAGAGAGGGGGACAGAGAGAGGGGGAGATAGAGGGTGTCAGAGAGAGGGAGTCAGAGAGAGAGGGGGACAGACAGAGGGGGCACTGAGAAAGAGGGCAGAGAGAGAGTGGACAGAGAGATGGGGCAGAGAGTGAGGGGGAAATGAGAGAGGGCAACAGAGAGATGGGGGCACAGAGCGGGGGGGCACAGAGACAGACGGGGACAGATAGAGAGGGGTTCGGGGGGGACAGAGAGAGGGGGCAGAGAGAGGTCGACAGAGAGAGGGGCCAGAAAGCGGGGAAGAGAGAGGGCGACAGAGAGAGGTGGACAGAGAGAGGAGAGGTAGAGAGAGAGGAGGGCAGAGGGAGAAGGGGCAGAGACTGGGGGACAGAGAGAGGGTTACAGAGTGGGGGAGAGAGAAGGGGTCAGAGAGTGTGGGACAGATAATGATGAGATGCAGATAGTAGAGGACAGAGGGGCCAGGGGGGACGGGAGGGAGAGGACAGAGAGAGGAGGCACAGAGAGGGGGGACAGAAAGAGAGGAAGAACAGAAAGAGGCGGGACGGGAGACAGAATGGAGGGGCAGAATAGGAAGGGACAAAGAGGGGAGATAGAGAGGGGGGCACAGAGAGACGGGGACAGAGAGAGAGGGGACAGAGAGAGGGGAACGGAGAGAGGGGGTCAGAGAGAGGGAGACAGAGAGAGTGGGACAGAGAGAGTGTGACAGAGAGAGAGGGGGACAGAGAGAGGGGGGGACAGAGAGAGGGGGACAGAGAGAGAGGGGGGACAGAGAGAGGAGGGACAGAGAGAGTGGGGACAGAGAGAGGGAGACCGAGAGAGGGGGACAGAGAGAGTGGGACAGAGGGGGGGGGGACAGAGAGAGGGGGGCAGAGAGAGGGACAGAAGAGGGGGGGGAAGAGAGAGAGGGGGACAGAGAGAGAGAAGGACAGAGAGAGAGGGGGAGAGGGAGGGGGCACAGACAGACGGGGACAGAGAGATGGGGACGGGTGGGGGAACGGGGGCACAGAGAGAGGGGGCACAGAGAGAGGGGACAGAGAGAGAGGGGAACAGAGAGAGGGGGGACATTGAGAGGGGAACAGAGAGTGGGGGGACAGAGAGAGGGCGACAAAGCGAGGGCAACAGAGAGACGTCGACAGAGAGCGCGGGGGACAGCGAGAGGGGAACTGGGAGATGGGGACAGGGATTGGGGGCAGGGAGTGGTGGACATACAGTAGGCGACAGAGAGTGGGCAACAGAGAGTGGGCGACAGAGAGAGGGGGACAGAGAGAGGGGAGATAGAAAGTGTCAGAGAGAGGGGGACAGAGAGCGGGGGCAGTGAGAGAGGAGGCAGAGAGAGAGTGGACAGAGAGAGAGGGCAGACAATGAGGGGACAGATAGAGCGCGACAGAGAGAGGGGGACAGAGAGAGAGGGGCAGAGAGCGGGAGAGACAGAGAGACGGGGCAGAGAGCGGGGGAGAGAGAGGGCGACAGAGAGAGGTGGACAGAGAGAGGGGGGCAGAGAGAGAGGGGGACAGAGGGAGAGGGGGACAGAGAGAGGGCCACAGAGAGAGGGGCACAGAGAGTGGGGGAGATAAAGGGGGACTGAGAGTGGGGGACAGAGAGAGGGTTACAGAGTGGGGGAGAGAGAAGGGGTCCGAGTGAGGGGGACAGAGGGGGGCAGAGGGGACGGGAGGGAGTTGACAGAGAGAGGAAGTACAGACAGGGGGGGCAGAAAGAAAGGAGGAAGAGAGAGAGGCGGGGGGCGTACAAAGGGGAGGGGCAGAGTAGGAAGGGACAAAGAGGGGAAATAGAGAGGGGAGCACAGAGAGAGGGGACAGAGAGGGAGGGGGACAGAAAGAGAGTGGGAGAGAGAGAGGGGATAGAGAGAGAGGGGGACAGAGAGAGAGGGGGACAGAGAGAGGAGGGTCAGAGAGAGTGGGGACAGAGAGAAGGAGACAGAGAGAGGGCGACTGAGAGAGGGGGGGACAGAGAGGGGGGACAGAGAGAGGGGGGACGGGGGGGACAGGGAGAGAAGGGACAGAGAGAGGGACAGAGAGAAAGGCGGACAGAGAGAGAGGGGGACAGAGAGAGAGGAGGACAGAGAGTGAGGGGGAGAGAGGGGTAGGAGAGAGGGGGGACATAGAGAGAGGGAGAGAGAGAGGGGGACAGAGAGACGGGGACAGAGGGACGGGGACGGGAGGGGGAACAGAGGGGGCGACAGAGAGGGGGGTACAGAGAGAGGTGGGGACAGAGAGAGGTGGGGACAGAGAGTGAGGGAGACAAAGTGAGAAGGGGACAGAGAGAGGGGCAGAGAGTGAGGGGGACAGAGAGATGGGTGCAGAGAGCAGGGGAGAGAGAGGGCGACAGAGAGAGGCGGACAGAGAGAGAAGGGGCAGAGAGAGGGGGACAGAGGGTGAGGGGGATACAGAGAGGGCTACAGATAGAGAGGCACAGAGAGTGGGGGAGATAGAGGGGGACAGAGAGTATGGACAGAGAGGGGACTACAGAGTGGGGTAGAGAGGAGGGGACAGAGAGAGGGGGACAGAGAATGGGGGGATGCAGAGAGTGAGGGACAGAGAGAGAGGAGATAGACGGTGTCAGAGAGAGGGGACAGAGAGAGGGGACAGTGAGAGAGGGGGCAGAGAGAGAGTGGACAGAGAGAGAGGGCAGAGATGAGGGGACAGATAGAGCGCGACAGAGAGAGGGGGGACAGAGAGCGGGGGAGACAGAGAGAGGGGGCAGAGATTGGGGGAGAGAGAGGGCGACAGAGAGAGGTGGACAGAGAGAGGGGGCAGAGCGAGAGGGGGACAGAGAGAGAGGGGGACAGAGGGAGAGCCACAGAGAGAGGGGCACAGAGAGTGGGGGAGATAAAGGGGGACAGAGAGTGGGGGACAGAGAGAGGGTTACAGAGTGGGGGAGAGAGAAGGGGTCCGAGAGAGGGGCAGGGGGGACGGGAGGGAGAGGACAGAGAGAGGAAGTACACACAGGGGGGACAGAAAGAAAGGAGGAAGAGAGAGAGGCGGGGGCGTACAAAGGGGTGGGGCAGAGTAGGAAGGGACAAAGATGGGAGATAGAGAGGGGAGCACAGAGAGAGGGGACAGAGAGGGAGGGGGACAGAGAGAGGAGGGTCAGAGAGAGTGGGGACAGAGAGAAGGAGACAGAGAGAGGGAGACAGAGAGAGGGAGACAGAGAGAGGGGGGGATAGAGAGGGGGGACAGGAGAGAGGGGTCAGAGAGAGGGGGCAGAGAGCGTGGGAGAGAGAGGGCGACAGAGAGAGGCGGACAGAGAGATAAGGGGCAGAGAGGACAGGGGGACAGAGGGTGAGGGGGATACAGAGAGGGCTTACAGATAGAGGGGCACAGAGAGTGGGGAGATAGAGGGGACAGAGAGTGTGGGACAGAGAGGGGATTACAGAGTGGGGTAGAGAGAAGGGGTCAGAGAGAGGGGGACAGAGAATGGGGGGATGCAGAGAGTGGGGGACAGAGGGGGCGGGGGGACGGGAGGGAGAGGACAGAGAGAGGAGACACAGAGATTGGGGGACAGAAAGAGAGGAGGAACAGAGAGAGGCGGGACAGAGGGGGGACAGAGGGGAGGGGCAAATAGGAAAGGGACAAAGAGGGGGGACAGAGAGGGGGCACAGAGAGAGGGGGACAGAGAGAGAGGGGGCAGAGAGACAGATGGCACAAAGAGACGGGAACAGAGAGGGGGAGACAGAGAGTGAGGATCAAAGAGTGGGGAACAGAGAGAGGACGAAAAAGCTAGGGCTACAGAGAGAGGGCGACAGAGAGAGGGGGACAGGGAGCGGGGGGCAGGGATATGGGGACCAGTGAGAGGGGGACAGGGAGAGGGGGACAGAAAGAGGTGGACAGAGGGGGGGGGGACAGAGATGGGGGACAGAGAGGGGGGACAGAGAGAGAGGGAGACAGAAAGAGGTGGACAGAGGGGGGAACAGAGGGGGCACAGAGAGGCGGGACAGAGAGAGGGGTACAGATTGGGGGAGAGAGAGCGGGAGAGAGAGGGGGAGAGAGAGCGGGCTACAGAGAGAGGGGGACAGAGAAGGGGGAAGAGAGGGCGGGACAGAGGGGGGACCGAGAGGAGGACAGAGAGGGGGGACAGAGAGGGGGACAGAGGGAAGGGGTCAGGGAGTGGGGGACAGAGAGGGGGGTACAAAGTGGAGGAGAGAGAGGGGGAGAGAGAGGGCTACAGCAGAAAGTCAGAATGAGGGGGGACAGAGAGAGGGGGGACAGAGAGAGTGGAGACAGTGAGGAGGCTGAAAGAGGATGACAGAGAGAGGGGGACAGAGGGAGGAGGACAGAGAGTGGAGAACAGAGAGAGTGGTACAGAGTGGGGTAGAGAGAGTGGGTCAGAGAGAGGAGGACAGAGAGAGAGGACAGAGAGAGGGAGATGGACTGAGTGGGGACGGGAGGAACAGGGATGGACGGAGAAGGAGTGGACAGAGAGAGGAGGGATAGAGAGGGGGGACAGAAAGAGATGGGAACTGAGAGAGGATGGGCCAGAGACAGAGAGTGAACAGAGAGAGTTCGACAGGAGAGATGGGAACACAGAGGGAGGGTGACAAAGAGGGGGCAGAAAGAGCGCGACAGAGAGAGGAGACAGGGAGAGGGAGGGATAAAGAGAGTCGGGTGGGGGAGAGAGAGGGGCAGAGAGAGGCGGGTGGGAGAGAGAGGGGGACAGAGAGAGGGGGGACAGAGAGAGAGGGGGGACAGAGAGAGAGGACAGAGAGGAGGGGGGAGAGAGGGCTGAGGAGAGAGTGGGACAGAGAGAGAGGGAGAGAGAGGGGGGAACAGAGAGAGGGGGGACAGCCAGTGGGAGACAGAGAGACGGGGACAGAGAGACTGGGACTGGAGGGGGAACAGAGGGGGGTGACAGAGAGAGGGGGGACAGAGAGGGGGACAGAGAGGGGGTACAGAGAGAAGGGGGACTGAGAGAGGTGAGGACAGAGAGACGGAACAGAGAGAGGGGGACAGAAGGAGGGGGAAACAGAGAGAGGGGGTCAGAGAGGGGGGGGGACAGTGAGACGGGGACCGAGAGAGGGTGGGGCAGAGGGGGGAACAGAGAGAGGGACAGAGCGGGGGGACAGAGTGAGGAGGGACAGAGAGGGGGAACAGAGAGAGGGAAACAGAGAGAGGGGGGAAGAGGGAGGGCCATAGAGACAGGTGGGATAGAGAGAGGGGGAGATAGAGGGGTCAGAGAGGGGGGAACAGATAGAAGGGGACAGAGAGTGGAGGAATGGAGAGAGTGGGGGGACCGAGGCTGGGCGGGGGGGGGGGACGGAGATGAAGAGGACAGAGAGAGGAAGGACAGAGGGGGACAGTAAGAGAAGGGGACAGAGAAACCACGGGGACAGAGAGACAGGGAGAGAGGGGGAGACAGAAAGAGGGGTACAGAGTCGGGGATGAGAGAGGGGGTCAGAGAGAGGGTGTCAGAGAGAGGGGGACAGAGAGAGGAATGAGTGAGTGGGGGACAGAGGGGGTGCAGGGGGGACGGAGAGGGAGAGGACAGAGAGAGGAGGATAGAGCGGGGGGACAGAAAGGGATCGGGACAGAGAGAGCACACGGACAGAGAGAGAGAGGGAGTGGGTCAGAGAGAGTGGGTCAGACAGACGGGGACACAGATAGAGGTGACAGAGAGTGGGCAGAGTGTGGGCGACAGAGAGCGGGGGACAGAGAGAGGGAGGGACAGAGCGAGGCGGGTGGGAGAGACAGCGGCAGAGAGAGGCGGGTGGGGTAGAGAGGGGGACAGAGAGAGGGGGAGAGAGAGAGTGGGACAGAGAGAGTGGGACAGAGAGTGAGGGGGACAGAGAGTGAGGGGGACAGAGAGTGAGGGGAACAGAGAATGAGGGGGACATAGAGAGAGTGGGTGGACGGGGGAACAGAGAGAGGGAGTCAGAGAGAGGGGGAACAGAGAGGGGGCAGAGAGAGGGCGACAGAGAGAGAGGGGAAGAGTGCGGGGGAGAGAGAGGTCGACAGAGAGAGCTGGACAGAGAGAGAGGGGGGACAGTGAGAGAGCTACAGAGAGAGGGGCACAGAGAGTGGGGGGGGGATAGAGGAGGACAGAGTGGTGGGGACAGATAGAGGGTTACAGAGTGGGGGAGAGAGAAGGTTCAGAGAGAGGAGGGACAGAGAATGGGGGATGCAGAGAGTGGGGGACAGAGGTGGGAGGGTGTTGGGAGGGAGAGGACAGAGAGAGGAGGCACAGAGAGGGGGTACAGAAAGAGATGAGGAACAGAGAGAGGCGGGACAGAGGGGGACAGAGGGGTGTGGCAGAGTTGGAAGGGACAAAGAGGGGGACAGAGACAGGGGGACAGAGAGAGAGGGGCAGAGAGAGAGGGTGACAGAGAGAGAGAGGTCGAAAGAAAGAGAGGTCACAGAGAGAGGGGGACAGAGAGGTGGTGGGCAGTGAGAAAAGGCACCATCCCACTGACTGTATCCATCACTGCCATTTGTAACCAATAAAAATGTTGATTAAAGCGTGCCGAGCAGCAGGATGACGGATGTTGTTGTGTGTCTTTGTGTTGGAGAAGCTGAGCTGGAGAGAGACAGACTCAGCCCCAAGTCCTGGTCCTCAGGGAAGGGAACGGCACCGTGCCCTGAGCTCAGGAGCTGGGTTTAACTCCCTGTCCCCTCGACTCCAACCTAGCCTCCCCATTTCTTCTCTCCTACTCTTCCTCCTCAATTATCTCCCTCTCTCTCGTTCTGCACACTCTCTCTTTCTCACCACCTCTCCCTTTTACTCTCCCTCATCCCCCTCTCTCTCACACATCCCGAATCCCGGTCTCTCCACCTGCCTTCACTCCTCCCTGTCCCCCTCCCGCCCCGCCGTCTCTGTCTCCCTCCCACAATTCCGTCTCTACCCAATTTTCCCTCCTACCACACCCACCCACCAAATGCAACCTCACCACCATAAACCACCCAGACTCTGGGTCAGAGGAAGAGGGAAGAACCAGGGAGACAGAGTGTGTCAGAGAGAGAGGGAGGGCAGGCGAGAGATTTAGTCGAACAGAAACGATGGGAGCTGGGGATATACCGAGGGAGGGGGATCGAGAGTGAGAGAAGGTGGAGAGAGAGTGAAGGAGCAGGGAGAGAGAGAGGGGCAAGAGGGAGAGGGTGAGAGTGAGAGAGAGAAAGATACAGGGGAGGAGATAATGAGAGGGGTGAGAGAGAGGGGCGAGAGTGGGAGGGTGAGGGGGAGAGGAGGGAGAGAGTGTGAGCAGAGAGAGAGTCGGGGGAGAGAGAGTTCGGGGTGAGAAAGTGGGGGAGAGAAAGAGGGGAAGGAGAGAGAGGGGAGAGAGCGCAAAGAGAGAGGGAAGAGAGAGCAGAGAGAGAGGGGGAGAGAGAGTGGGAGAGAGAGGAGGGGAAAGAGGAGGGAAGAGAGAGGCACGAAGAAAGAGGAGGGGGAGAAAGGAGGGGAGAGTGAGGCGTGAATAGAGAGGAGGAAAGAGAGAGGAGGGGGAGAAGGGGCGTGAGAGAGGTGAGAGGGGGAGGGGGTGGAGAAAAGAGAAGAGAGAGGGTGGGAGAGAGAGGGGAGGCTGAGCGAGTGGAAGGCGAGAGAGAGGGGAGGGAGAGTGAGAGGGGAGGGCGAGAGAGTGGATGGAGTGAGAGAGGAGTGGGAGAGAGAGGGGAGGTTGAGTGAGAGGGAAGGGAGAGTGAGAGGCGAAAGCGAGGGGAGGGTGAGAGAGAGAGGGGGAGGGCAAGAAAGAGGGAAGGGAGAGAGAGGTAGGGGAGGGCGAGAGAGGCGAAGGAGTGTAAAGGGGAGGGAGAGAGACGGGAGGGCCAGAGAGTGGGAAGGCGAGAGAGAGGGGAGGCCGAGAGAGGGGAGAGCGAGTGAGGGGAGGGCGTGTGAGAGGGGATGGTGAGAGAGGAGAGGGCGAGAGAGGGGAGAGTGAGAGAGTGGAGAGAGCGTGAGTGGGGAGAGAGAGGGGTGTGACAGAGGGGGTGAGGGAGTGGGGCTGAGAGATAAGGGGTGTGTGAGAGAGTGTGGGTGTGGGAAAGAAAAGGGGTGTGAGAGTGAGAAGGGGTGTGAGAGAGAAGGGGTGCGAGAGTTAGAAATAGGGGTGGAGAGAGAGAGAGACGTGGGGTGAGAGAGAGAGAGAGAGTGGGCTGAGAGAGTGAGATGGGATGGAGAGAGAGGGGGTGAGAGACAGAGGGAGATGGAGAGGGAGAGAGACGGGGGCAGAGAGAGGGGACAGAGTGGGGGGGTGGGGGTAAGAATGGGTTGAGAGAGAAGGGGTGATTGAGATAGAGAAAGTGGGGGGTAAGAGAGAGAGTGGAGTGAGAAGGAGAGGGAGTGAGAGAGAGAGTGGGTGAGAGAGAGGGGGTGAGCGAGAGGGGTTAGAGAGAGAGAGTGCTGGGTAAGAGAGAAAGGGTGTGAGAGAGGGAGTGGGTGAGGTGCGAGAAAGGGAGGAGGGGTGAGAGGGGTGAGAGATAGGGGTGAGAGAGAGGGATGAGAGAGTGAGGGGGTTTGAGAGAGGGGGTGGTGATAGGGGGTTGAGAGAAACAGGGAGTGAGAGAGAGGGGTGAGAGAGAGGGGGTGAGAGACAATGAGCGATTGAGAGAGGGAAAGTGGGAGGGAGCAAGAGAGAGCGTGGAGTGAGAAGGAGAGGGTGTGATTGAGAGTGTGTGAGAGAGAGGGAGTGAGAGAGAGGGGTGCGAGGTTGGGGTTAGAGAGAGCACGCAGGTAAGAGCGAAAGGGTGTGAGAGGGCGTGAGAGAGAGGGGTGAGAGAGGGGATGAGAGAGAGAGGGGGGTGAGAGAGAGAGGGTTTGAGAAAGAGAGAGGGCGTGAGAGATTGAGGTGTGAAAGAGTGAGGGGATGAGAGAGTGAGGGGGATTGAGAGTGAGGGTGGTGAGAGAGGAGGGTGAAAGAGAGAGGAAGTGAGAGAGAGGTGAGAGAGAGGGGTGAGAGGGGGGTGTGAGAGATTGGTGAGAAAGAGGGGTGAGAGAGAGGGGTGAGAGAGAGGGAGTGAGAGAGTGAGGGTATGAGAGAGAGAGGGGATGAGACAGTGAAGGGGGTTGACAGAGGGGTGGTGAAAGAGAGAGGGAGTGAGAGAGAGGGAGTGTGGCAGAAAGGGGTGAGAGAGCGAGGGGTGAGAGAGAGGGGTTGAGAGAGAGAGGAGGTGAGAGAGAGAGAGGGATTGAGAGAGAGGGGCTGGGGGGATGAGGGAGAGGGAGGGGATGAGAGAGAGAGAGAGGGTTGAGAGAGAGGGAGGTGGGAGAGAGAGGGGTGAGAGAGAGGGGTGAGAGAGTGAGAGGATGGAAGAGAGGGGGTGGGAGAGAGAGGGGGTGAGAGAGAGAGTGAGATGGGTGAGAGGGAGATGTGGGAGTTAGTGACAGAGAGGGTGTGGGAGAGAGAGGGGGTGAGAGAGAGGAGGTGAGAGAAAGGGAGAGAGAAGGAGAAAGGGAGATGAGAAAGAGGCAGAGAGATGGTGGAAGAGAGGGAGGGGTGAGAGAGCGAGGGTGTATGAGAGTGTGTGCGAGAGAGGGTATGTCAAAGAGATTGGGGTGGGAGAGAGAGGGGTGATGGAGAGAGAAAAGGAGTGAGAGAGAGATGGATGTGTGAGAGAGAGAGAGGGGTTGAGAGAGAGTGGGGTGAGAGACTGAGGGGGTAGGAGAGTGAGGGGATGAGAGATTGAGGTGTGGTGAGAGAGGGGGTGGTGAGAGGGGGGCGGAGGTAGAGAGGGAGTGATAGAGAGAGGGGTGTGAGAGAGGGGTTGACAGAGAAAGAGAGGTCTGAGAGAGAGAGATAGAGGTGAGAGAGTGAGGGGATGAAAGTTTGAGGGGTGTGAGAGAGGGGGTGGTGTGGGGGGTGAGAGAGAGGGAGTGAGAGAGAGGGGTGAGAAAGAGCTGACGACAAAGAAAGAGAGGGTTGAGAGAGAGGAGTGAGAGAGGGTGTGAGGGAGAGTGGTGAGAGAGAGGGTTTGTGAGACAGGAAGGTGGGAGAGAGAGGGGGTGAGAGACTGATGTTGTGAGAGAGTGAGGGGATGAGAGATTGAGTGGGGTTCAGAGAGGGGGTGAAGAGAGAGAGGGGTGAGAGAGAGATGGATGTGTGAGAGAGACGGGTTGGGGGGTGAGAGACTGAGGGGGTTAGAGAGTGAGGGGATGAGAGATTGAGTGGTGTTGAGAGAGGGGTGGTGAGAGGGAGTGGTTAGAGAGCGAGGGAGCGAGAGAGAGAGAGAGAGGGGTGAGAGAGGGGTTGACAGAGAACGAGAGAGTGTGTGAGAGAGAGTGGTGAGAGAGGGAGAGGTTGAGAGAGAAAGAGAGGGGTGAGAGAGAGGAAGAGAGAGGGGGTGAATGAAAGGGGTGAGAGAGGGAGTGGTTCGAGAGAGAGCTTAGGGTAAGTCAGAAAGGGAGAGGGAGGAGGGTGAGGGGGGTGAGAGAGGGAGGTGAGAGAGGGGAAGAGAGAGTGAGGGGGTTTCAGAGAGGGGGTGGTGAGAGACGGGTGGTGAGAGAGATAGGGAGTGAGAGAGAGGTGTGAGAGAGAGGGGGTGAGAGACAAGGGGTGTTTGAGAGAGTGAAAGTGGGGAGTGGGTAAGACAGAGTGTGGAGTGAGAAGGAGAGGATGAGAGAGAGTGGGTAAGAGAGAGGGGTGAGAGAGAGAGGTGTTGAGAGAGGGGGCGAGAGTGAGGAAATGAGAGAGAGGGGGTGAGAAACGGGTGTGAGTGAAAAGGGATGTGAGAGAGAACGTGTGTGAGAGAGAGAGGGTGGGAAAGAGAGAGAGACGTGGGCTAAGAGAGAGAGAGTTGGGTGAGAGAGTGTGATGGGAGTGAGAGAGAGGTGGTGTGAGAGACAGGGGAAGAGAGGGGGTAGAGAGTGGGGGCAAGAGAGGGGGTAGAGAGAGGGGGTAGAGAGGGGTGAGAGAGAAGGGAGAGAGAGGTGGAGAGAGAGGAGTTGAAGAGAGAGGGCGTGAGAGAGAGAGAGAGGGAGTGAGAGAGAGGGAGGTGGGAGAGAAAAGGGGTGATTGAGAGAGAAAGTGGGAAGGGGTAAGAGAGAGTGGAGTGTGAAGGAGGGGGTGTGAGAGAGAGAGTGGGTGAGAGAGGGGTGAGAGAGCGAGGGGTGAGAGAGAGGGGTTGAGAGAGAGGGGGGTGAGAGAGAGAGGTGTGGGAGACAGAAGGGGGTGTGAGAGAGAGAGAGAGCTGGGTGAGAAGCCGATGAGAGGGAGAGGTGGGAGTGAGTGACAGAGATGGGATGGGAGACAGAGGCATTAAGAGAGAGAGGGAGTGAGAGAGGGAGTGAGAAGGAGAGAGAGAGAGGGATGAGAAAAAGGCAAAGAGATGGTGGGAGAGAGGGCGGGGAGAGAGAGAGTGTGTGTATGAGAGTGTGTGTGGGGGATGTGAGAGGGGAGAGAGAAAGGGAGGTGAAAGCGGTGGATGTGAGAGAGAGCGAGGGGTTGAGAGAGGAGGGGTGAGAGACTGACGGGGTGAGAGACTCAAGGGGGTTGAGAGAAGTTGTGGTGAGAGGGGGGGGTGAGAGAGAGGGGGAGTAAGAGAGAGAGAGTGGTGAGAGAGGGGTTGACAGAGAAAGAGAGGTGCGACAGAGAGAGAGGGGGGGTGAGAGAGAGGGTGTGAGAGAGAGTGGTGAGAGAGGGGTTGAGAGAAAAAGAGAGGGGTGAGAGAGAGGGGAAGAGACAGAGGATGTGAACGAGAGGGGTGAGAGAGGGAGGAGGGGTGAGAAGGGGTGACAAAGAGAGGGGTGAGAGAGAGGGGATGAGAGAGAGGGGGGTTGAGAGAGGTGGAGGTGACAGAGGGGTGAGAGAGAGGGAGTGTGAGAGAGAACTAAGAGAGAGACGGGTGAGAGAGAGGGGGTTGAGAGAGTGAGGGGATGAGAGAGTAAGGGGGTTTGAGAGAGGGGGTGCTGAAAGAGAGAGGGGTGAGACAGCGAGGGGTGAGAGAGGGTTTGAGAGAGAGAGGGGTGAGAGAGAGAGGTGTGTTGAGAGAGAGAAAGGGTGGAGGGTGAGAGAGAGAATGGTGAGAGAGAGAGGTTTGAGAGAGGGGTTGTGGGAGAGAAAGGGGGGTGAGAGAGAGGTGATAGATGGGGTTGGGAAAGAGAAGGGTGAGAGAGAGGGGGTGAGAGAGAGTTGGATGTGAGAGAGAGAGCGAGGGATTGAGAGAGAGGGGGGTGAGAGACTGAGGGTGTGAGAGAGTGAGGGGATGGGAGATTGAGGAGTGTTGAGAGAGGGGGTGATGAGAGGGGATGGGAGAGGGGGGGTGTGAGAAAGAGAGGGAGTGAGAGTGTGGGTGAGAGAGTGACAGCCAGAGAGAACGATAGAGCAAGAGTGAGAGAGAAGTGGTGAGAGAGATAGGGTGGACTGAGAGAGAGGGAGAGAAAGAATGAGAGTTACAGACAGAGAGAGCATGAGCGACAGAGAGAGAGAGAGCACAAGTGAGAGAGAGCGAACGAGAGAGACCGTGTGAGAAGAAAGAGAGGGAGGCAAGAGAGAGGGAGAGAGGCAGGGAGAGAGAGAGAGAGCGTGAGAAGCGGGTGAGAGAGTGAGAGAGACACCACAAGAGGAAGAGAGCGAGTGAACGAGTGAGAGACAGAGAGAGGATGCGAGAGACAGAGAGAGAGAGAGAGAGAGAGAGAGAGAGAGAGAGTGAGAGAGGGGTGCGAGAGAGAGGAGCGAGAGAGAAGGAAGAGAGAGGAGGAGAGAGACAGGGCGAGGGACGGGGAGCGAGAGGGAGGGGGGCGAGATTGGGGGCAGAGAGAGGGCGCAGAGAGAGCGGGAGAGAAGGGTGAGAGAGAGGGTGAGAGAGAGGGGGAGAGAGAGGGGGAGAGAGAGAGGGGGGAGAGAGATGGTGGAGAGAGGGCGAGAGAGTGGAGGAGAAGGGGTGAGAGAGAGGGGGAGAGAGAGGGGGAGAGAGGAGGGAGAGAGGGTGGGAGAGAGTGGGAGAGAGTGGGGGGAGAGAGGTGTTGAGAGAGAGGAGGTGAGAGAGAGGAATTGAGAGAGAGAGGGTGAGAAACAGGAGTGTGAGAGAGAGAAGGAGGGTGAGAGAGAAAGGGTGGGAGACAGAGGGGGTGGGGGAGAGAGAGAGAGACGTGGGGGGAGAGAGGGAGAGTTGGGTGAGAGAGTGGTATGAGAGTGAGAGAGAGAGGGTGTGTGAGAGAGAACTAAGAGAGAGACGGGTGAGAGAGAGGGGGTTGAGAGAGTGAGGGGATGAGAGAGTAAGGGGGTTTGAGAGAGGGGGTGCTGAAAGAGAGAGGGGTGAGACAGCGAGGGGTGAGAGAGGGTTTGAGAGAGAGAGGGGTGAGAGAGAGAGGTGTGTTGAGAGAGAGAAAGGGTGGAGGGTGAGAGAGAGAATGGTGAGAGAGAGAGGTTTGAGAGAGGGGTTGTGGGAGAGAAAGGGGGGTGAGAGAGAGGTGATAGATGGGGTTGGGAAAGAGAAGGGTGAGAAAGAGGGGGTGAGAGAGAGTTGGATGTGAGAGAGAGAGCGATGGATTGAGAGAGAGGGGGGTGAGAGACTGAGGGTGTGAGAGAGTGAGGGGATGGGAGATTGAGGAGTGTTGAGAGAGGGGTGATGAGAGGGGATGGGAGAGGGGGGTGTGAGAAAGAGAGGGAGTGAGAGTGTGGGTGAGAGAGTGACAGCCAGAGAGAACGATAGAGCAAGAGTGAGAGAGAAGTGGTGAGAGAGATAGGGTGGACTGAGAGAGAGGGAGAGAAAGAATGAGAGTTACAGACAGAGAGAGCATGAGCGACAGAGAGAGAGAGAGCACAAGTGAGAGAGAGAGAACGAGAGAGACCGTGTGAGAAGAAAGAGAGGGAGGCAAGAGAGAGGGAGAGAGGCAGGGAGAGAGAGAGAGAGCGTGAGAAGCGGGTGAGAGAGTGAGAGAGACACCACAAGAGGAAGAGAGCGAGTGAACGAGTGAGAGACAGAGAGAGGATGCGAGAGACAGAGAGAGAGAGAGAGAGAGAGAGAGAGAGAGAGAGAGAGAGTGAGAGAGGGGTGCGAGAGAGAGGAGCGAGAGAGAAGGAAGAGAGAGGAGGAGAGAGACAGGGCGAGGGACGGGGAGCGAGAGGGAGGGGGGCGAGATTGGGGGCAGAGAGAGGGCGCAGAGAGAGCGGGAGAGAAGGGTGAGAGAGAGGGTGAGAGAGAGGGGGAGAGAGAGGGGGAGAGAGAGAGGGGGGAGAGAGATGGTGGAGAGAGGGCGAGAGAGTGGAGGAGAAGGGGTGAGAGAGAGGGGGAGAGAGAGGGGGAGAGAGGAGGGAGAGAGGGTGGGAGAGAGTGGGGAGAGAGTGGGGGGAGAGAGGTGTTGAGAGAGAGGAGGTGAGAGAGAGGAATTGAGAGAGAGAGGGTGAGAAACAGGAGTGTGAGAGAGAGAAGGAGGGTGAGAGAGAAAGGGTGGGAGACAGAGGGGGTGGGGGAGAGAGAGAGAGACGTGGGGGGAGAGAGGGAGAGTTGGGTGAGAGAGTGGTATGAGAGTGAGAGAGAGAGGGTGTGTGAGAGAGAACTAAGAGAGAGACGGGTGAGAGAGAGGGGGTTGAGAGAGTGAGGGGATGAGAGAGTAAGGGGGTTTGAGAGAGGGGGTGCTGAAAGAGAGAGGGGTGAGACAGCGAGGGGTGAGAGAGGGTTTGAGAGAGAGAGGGGTGAGAGAGAGAGGTGTGTTGAGAGAGAGAAAGGGTGGAGGGTGAGAGAGAGAATGGTGAGAGAGAGAGGTTTGAGAGAGGGGTTGTGGGAGAGAAAGGGGGGTGAGAGAGAGGTGATAGATGGGGTTGGGAAAGAGAAGGGTGAGAGAGATGGGGTGAGAGAGAGTTGGATGTGAGAGAGAGAGCGAGGGATTGAGAGAGAGGGGGGTGAGAGACTGAGGGTGTGAGAGAGTGAGGGGATGGGAGATTGAGGAGTGTTGAGAGAGGGGGTGATGAGAGGGGATGGGAGAGGGGGGTGTGAGAAAGAGAGGGAGTGAGAGTGTGGGTGAGAGAGTGACAGCCAGAGAGAACGATAGAGCAAGAGTGAGAGAGAAGTGTTGAGAGAGATAGGGTGGACTGAGAGAGAGGGAGAGAAAGAATGAGAGTTACAGACAGAGAGAGCATGAGCGACAGAGAGAGAGAGAGCACAAGTGAGAGAGAGCGAACGAGAGAGAACGTGTGAGAAGAAAGAGAGGGAGGCAAGAGAGAGGGAGAGAGGCAGGGAGAGAGAGAGAGAGCGTGAGAAGCGGGTGAGAGAGTGAGAGAGACACCACAAGAGGAAGAGAGCGAGTGAACGAGTGAGAGACAGAGAGAGGATGCGAGAGACAGAGAGAGAGAGAGAGAGAGAGAGAGAGAGAGAGAGAGAGTGAGAGAGGGGTGCGAGAGAGAGGAGCGAGAGAGAAGGAAGAGAGAGGAGGAGAGAGACAGGGCGAGGGACGGGGAGCGAGAGGGAGGGGGGCGAGATTGGGGGCAGAGAGAGGGCGCAGAGAGAGCGGGAGAGAAGGGTGAGAGAGGGTGAGAGAGAGGGGGAGAGAGAGGGGGAGAGAGAGAGGGGGGAGAGAGATGGTGGAGAGAGGGCGAGAGAGTGGAGGAGAAGGGGTGAGAGAGAGGGGGAGAGAGAGGGGGAGAGAGGAGGGAGAGAGGGTGGGAGAGAGTGGGGAGAGAGTGGGGGGAGAGAGGTGTTGAGAGAGAGGAGGTGAGAGAGAGGAATTGAGAGAGAGAGGGTGAGAAACAGGAGTGTGAGATAGAGAAGGAGGGTGAGAGAGAAAGGGTGGGAGACAGAGGGGGTGGGGGAGAGAGAGAGAGACGTGGGGGGAGAGAGGGAGAGTTGGGTGAGAGAGTGGTATGAGAGTGAGAGAGAGAGGGTGTGTGAGAGAGAACTAAGAGAGAGACGGGTGAGAGAGAGGGGGTTGAGAGAGTGAGGGGATGAGAGAGTAAGGGGGTTTGAGAGAGGGGGTGCTGAAAGAGAGAGGGGTGAGACAGCGAGGGGTGAGAGAGGGTTTGAGAGAGAGAGGGGTGAGAGAGAGAGGTGTGTTGAGAGAGAGAAAGGGTGGAGGGTGAGAGAGAGAATGGTGAGAGAGAGAGGGAGAGAGAGAGAGAGAGACGTGGGGGGAGAGAGGGAGAGTTGGGTGAGAGAGTGGTATGAGAGTGAGAGAGAGAGGGTGTGTGAGACGGGGAGAGTGGGGTAGAGAGTGGGGGGCAAGAGGGTAGAGAGAGGGGGAGAGAGAGGGGAGGCAGAGAGGGGGAGAGAGAGGAGTTGACAGAGGGGTTTGAGAGAGGGGGGTGAGAGAGGGGTTGAGAGAGAGGGGTTGAGAGAGATGGGGAAAATAAGGGGTAAGAGAGAGAGAGACACGGGCTCAGAGAGAGAGAGTGGTGTGAGAGAGTGAGTGTGGAGTGAGAGAGTGAGTGGGGTGAGAGAGTCAGATGGGAGTGAGAGAGAGTGGGTGTGAAAGACAGGGGGAGAGAGGGGGGAGAGAGTTGGGGGCAAGAGAGGGGGTAGAGAGAAGTGAGAGAGGGAGGGAGAGAGAGAGGAGTTGAGATAGAGGGCGTGAGAGAGAGGGGGTGAGAAAGAGAGAGAGTGAGTGAAAAAGAGAGACAGTGTAAGTTAGAAAGAGAGAGCGTGAGTGAGAAAGAGAGCGGGTGAGAGAGCGAGTGGTGAGAGAGAAGGGGTGGGTGAGAAGGGGTTGAGAGAGAAGGGGTGAGAGACAGAGGTGATCGGACAGAGAGAGAAAGAGACTGTGGTGAGGGGGGGGAGACAGTGAGGGGGTTGAGAGAAAGGGTGGTGAGAGACGGGTGGTGAGAGACACATGGAGTGAGAGAGACGTGTGAGAGAGAGGGGGTGAGAGACAAGGGGTGATTGAGAGAGAGAAAGTTGAGAGGAGGTAAGAGAGAGAGTGGAGTGAGAAGGAGAGGGTGTGAGAGTGTGGGTGAGAGAGAGGAGGTGAGAGAGAGGGGTGAGAGAGAGAGAGCTGGGCGAGAGGGTGGTGAGAGGGAGAGATGGGAATGAGTGACAGAGAAGGGGTGGGAGAGATGGAGAGAGAGAGAGCGGGGGTGAAAGAGATGGAGTGAGAAGGAGAGAAAAGGGATGAGAAAGAAGCAGAGAGATGTTGGGAGAGAGGGAGGGGGTGAGAGAGCGAGGGTGTGTGAGAGTGTGTGTGTGAGAGAGAGGGAGGATGTGAAAGAGATTGGGGAGAGAGGGGGGGTGACGGAGAGAGAGGGGAGAGAGAGAGGGGTGTGAGAGGGAGATGGATGTGAGAGAGAAAGAGAGAGAGAAAGGGGGGTTGAGATAGAGGGGGGTGAGAGACTGAGCGGGTGGGAGTGAGGGGATGAGTGATTGAAGGGTGTTGAGAGAGGGAGTGGTGAGAGGGGGACAGTGAGAGAGAGAGGGAGTGAGAGAGAGGGTTGAGAGAGATGGGTTGACAGAGAGAGAGAGGGGTGAGAGAGACGGTGAGAGAGAGGGTGTGTGTGAGAGAGGGGTGAGAGAGAGACGGGTTGAGAGAGAAAGACGGGGTGAGAGAGAGAGGGGAAGAGAGAGAACGAGAGGGGTGAGAGAAAGAGGAAGAGAGAGAGGGGTCAGTGAAGGGGTGAGAGAGTGAGGGGGTGTTCAGCGAGGGGTTGGTGAGGGGATTGTGAGAGAGAGAAGGCGTGAGAGAGAGAGGGGTGGGAGAGCGGGGTTGAGATAGACAGTGGTTGAGAGAGAGAAGGGGGTGAGAGGGGGGAGAGAGAGTTAGTAGGGTGTGAGAGCGCGTGTAATAGAAAGGGGGAGAGACAGTGGAATGAGAGAGGGGGTGAGAGAGAGGGGCTGAGAGAGATTGGGGTGCAAGAGAGGGAGGGTGAGAGTGGGAGGGGCTGAGAGAGAGATGGGCTGAGAGAGAGGGGTTGAGATAGGGAGAGTGAGAGAGGAGGGATGAGAGTGGAAGGGGGAATCAGGGAAGGGGTGAGAGAGAGAGGGGTGAGAGGGAGGAGTGAGAGAGGGGGGAGAGGGAGAGACAGGGGGAGAGAGTGGGAGAGAGTGGAGGAGAGGGGGAGAGAGAGGGGGGATGGAGGGAGGGTGTGGGAGTGGGAGGGTTTGAAAGAGGGACGGATGAGAGACAGAGGGCGTGAGAGAGGGGTGTGTGAGAGAGAGAGAGAGGTGATAGAGAGAGGGTCAGAGAGAGGAGTGAGAGAGGGGGGAGAGAGGGGGAGAGAGAGGTGGAGAGACCGGGGAGAGAAGATAAGAGAGTTAGAGTGGGGAGAGAAAGAGAGGGGTGACACAGAGAGGAGATTGAGAAAGAGAGGGGCTGTAAGAGGGGGGTGAGAGAGGGGGGTGTGAGTGGTAGGTAGGTGAGGTGGTGTGTGGGAGATGGGGGTGGGAGAGGGGGTGGGGGTGAGGGAGGTAGGGAGGGATAGAGGGAGTGTGAGGGGGTGGGCGAGAGAGGTGAGTGGGAGGGAGCTGGATGAGACGGGGTGAGGGGGGCTGATAGAGAGAAGTGGGTAAGAGAGAGAGTGAGACCGAGTGAGAGGTTGGTGAGAGATGGGGAATGAGAGAGAGCGACGGGAGTGAGAGAGAGAGAGGGTTGGAGAGAGAGGGGAAGAGAGAGAGAGGGTGAGAATTGAGGGGGTGAGAGAAATAGGGAGTGAGAATAGAGAGAGAAAGGATGAGAAAGAGATAGAGAGAGGGTGGGAGAGAGAGGGATGGGGTGAGAGACGGGGGTGAGCGAGAGAGATGGGTGAGAGAGAATGAGGGTGTGAGAAAGAGTAGGTGAGAGAGAGCAGGGCTGCTAGAGAGGGGCTGCGAGAGAGAGAGTGGTGAGAGAGAGAGGGGTGAGGGAGAGAGGTGGGTAGAGATAGAGGGGGTAAGAGATAGAGGGGGGTGAGAGAGAGAGGTGAGAGAGAGGAGGGTGGTGAGTGGGGCAGTGAGAGACAGACGATTTGAGAGAGAGGAAAAATGAGAGAGGGGTTGACAGACAGAGGGAGAGATGGGAGACAGATGATGAGAGAGAGAGGGGTTGACACAGATGGTTAGATAGAGAGAGTGTGTGTGCGAGAGAGTGGGGTGAGAGAGAGAGGGGGATGATAGAGAGGGGTCAGAGAGAGAGGGGTCAGAGGCAGAGAGGGATGAGAGAGGGGGTTTCAGAGAGAGAAAAAAATGAGAGGGGGTGAGAGACAGCGAGAGAGAGGTGGGGGAGAGAGAGGGTGAGATAGAGAGAGGGTGAGAGAGAAGGAGGGGGGTTGAGAGACAGAGGGTGAGAGAGCGAGAGGGTGAGAGAAAGAGAGAGAGAGTGAGAGACACGGGTGAGAGAGAGAGGGGTTTGTGTTCGTGAGAGAGAGGGGTGAGAGAGGGGGGTTTGAGAGAGAGAGGGTGGTGAGAGAGAGCTGCTTAGAGAGAGAGAAGGGTGAGTGAGGGAGAGGGGCTTAAAGAGAGTGGGGGTGAAAGAGAGGGAGTTGCAGTGAGAGAAGGGGAGAGGGGGTGAGAGGGGGGTTTAGGGTGTGAGAGAGGGGAGGGTTGTTGAGAGAGGGAGAGGGTTTGAGAGAAGGAGAGGGGGTGAGAGAGGGAGAGCGGGGTGAAAGTGAGAAGGAGAGAGAAGGGATGAGAAAGAGATAGAGAGAGGGTGGGAGAGAGGGAGGGAGTGAGAGACGGGGGTGAGAGAACGAAGGTGGGTGAGAGAGGGGAGGAAAAGAGAGGGGGTGAGAGAGACCAGTTGAGAGAGAGGGTTGAGAGGGGGGAGAGAGAGGTTGAGAGAGAGAGGGGGTGAGAGAGGGGTTGAGAGAAAGAGGATGAGAGAGAGACGGGGGGAAAGGGGGTGAGAGAGAGAGGATTAGAGAGAGACGAGAGAGAGGGGTTGAGGAAAGATGGGTTGCGAGAGAGAGGAGGTGAGGGGGAGGACTCAGAGAGAGAGACGGAGAGAGAGAGCGACAGACAGAGAGAACGATAGAGCAAGAGTGAGAGCGACTGACAGGGAGAGCATGAGCGACAGAGAGAGACAGAGAGCGAGAGAGAGCGAACGAGAGAGACCGTGAGATAAGAGAGAGAGGCAGGGAGAGAGAGCGTGAAAAGAGGGTGAGAGAAAGAGAGAGAGCAAGAGGAAGAGAGCGAGCGGGAGAGTGAGAGAGAGAGAGAGGATGCGAGAGAGAAAGAGAGGGGGTGGAGAGAGGGGTGCGGGAGAGAGGGGCGAGAGAGGAGGGGAGAGAGGAGGAAAGAGAGAGGGCGAGGGAGAGGGAGGGAGAGGGAAGGGAGGGGGCGGCATTGGGGGCAGAGAGAGGGTGCAGATAGGGGGGAGAGAGAGAGGGGCAGAGAGAGGGGGAGAGAAGGGTGACAGAGAGGGGAAGGGGGGGAGAGAGATGGCGAAGAGATGGGGAGAGAGTGGAGGAGAGGAGGGAGAGAGGGGGTGAGAGAGAGGGGAAGAGAGAGGGGGAGAGAGAGAGAGGGAGAGAGAAACAGTGGTGTGAGAGAGAGAAGGGGTGTGAGAGAAAATGGGTGGGCGACAGAGGGGGTGGGAGAGAGAGAGAGACGTGGGCTAAGAGAGAGAGAGTGTGTGGGAAGAGAATGAGAGTGGGGTGAGAGAGTGAGATGGAAGTGAGAGAAAGGGGGTGTGAGAGACGGGGAGAGAGGGGGTAGAGAGTGGGGGGTGAGAGAGAGGGGGTGAGAAAGAGAGAGAATGAGTGAAAAAGAGAGAGTGTGAGTGAGAAAGAGAGAGCGTGAGTGAGAAAGAGAGAGCAGGTGAGAGAGAAGGGGTGAGAGAGAGGGGGTGGAGTGAGAGGGGGGTGAGAGATACGGGGTGTGAGACAGAGGGCGTGGGACAGAGAGAGAGTCTGTGGTGAGAGAGGGGTGAGAGAGTGAGATGGGCGTGAGAGCGAGGGGTAAGAGAGAGTGGGAGTGAGAGAGAGGGAGTGTGAGAGCGAGGGGTAAGAGAGCAAGGGGTGAGAGAGGGGTTGAGAGAGAGGGGTTGATAGAATGAGGGGTTGAGAGATAGATGGGTGTGAAAGAGAGAGAAGGGGGTGAGACAGAGAGGGGAGGAGAGAGAGGGGTGAGAGAGAGATGAGTGAGAGAGGGGTTGAGAGAGAGGGGTTGAGAGAGACAGGGGAAAGAGGGGGTGAGAGAGAGTGAGGGTTAGAGAGGGGGGAGAGAGAGAGGTTGTGCAAGATGGGTTGAGAGAGAGAGGAGGTAAGGGGGAGGACTGAGCGAGAGAGACGGAAAGAGAGCGCGACAGACAGAGAGAACGATAGAGGAAGAGTGAGAGAGAAGAGGTGAGAGAGAAGGGGAGAGAGGAGGGGAAAGAGGGGGAGAGGGAGAGAGATAGGACGATGAGGGGGGTGATAGAGAGAGGGTGAGAGAAAGGGGTTGAGAGAGAGGGGGTGAGAGAGAAAGGGGTGAGAGAGAGGGGTGAGAAAGGGAGAGAGGGCTGAGAAAAGGGCAGAGGGGGAGAAAGAGAGAGGGGAGAGAGAGGGGTGAGAGAGAGAGGGTGAGCGAGAGAAGCGGTGTGAGAGAGAGGGGTAAGAGAGAGAGGGGTGAGAGAGAGAGGAAGGTGAGAGAGGGGGGGTGAGAGAGATGGTGTTGAGAGAGATGTGTGAGAGAGCAAGGGGCTGAAGGAGAGGGCCTGAGAGGGAGGGGGTGAGAGAGAGAGGGATGAGAGAGTGAGGGAGGGGTGAGAGAGTGAGGGGTCTGACAGAGATCAGGGTGGGAGAGACTAGGGTGAGAGAGGGGAGGAGAGAGAGAGAGGATGCGAAAGAGAGGATGAGACAAAAGCGTGTGTAAGAGACAGATGGGTTAGAGAGAGAAGGGTGAGGGGGGTGAGTTAGTGAGCGGGTGTGAGAGAGATCGGGGTGGAAGAGAGAGCGGGTGAGATAGAGACGGGGGTGAGAGAGAGAGAGAGACAGGCTGAGTTAGAGAGACAGGGGTGAGAGGGAGTAAGAGAGAGAGGGGGGGTGAAAGAGAGAGAGGGGGTGAGAGAGAGAGACGGATGTGAGAGAGAGGGGTTTAGATAGAGAGAGGGGAAAGAGAGAGAGTGGTGTGAGAGAGATCATGGTGGGACTGACTGGGGAGAGAGAGGGGCTGAGAGAGAGAGAGAGCAGAGAGAGGGGTGTGAGAGAGATGGGGTTGAGAGAGAGATGTGAGAAAGAGGGGCTGAAAGAGAGGGCCAGAGACAGAGGGGGTGAGAGAGGGGGTGAGAAAGAAGGGGTGAGAGAGAGGGGTGCGAGAAAGAGAGGTGTGTGTGAGAGAGAGAGCGGTAAGAAATGGAGGGGTAGGAGAGAGGGAGGGTGAGAGAGGGTGTGAGTGAGGGGGTTGAGAGAGAGGGTGAGAGAGACGTGTGTGAGAGAGGGATAAGAGTGAGAGTGTTGAGAGAGAGAGGGTTGAGAGTGAGAGGGTGGAGAGCGAGAGGCTGAGAGAGAGAGACAGGGGTTTAGAGAGACAGGGGGTTGAGGGAGAGGTGTGTAAGAGAAAGACGGGTGTGAGAGCGCGAGAGACTGAAAGTGAGGGCCTGAGAGTGTGGGGGTGAGAGAGGGGGTGAGAGCGAAGGGGTGTGAGAGAGAGGGTGAGAGAGAGGTGGGAGAGAGGGGGACAGGGGTAAGAGAGAGAGGAGTAGGAGAGAGAGAGGGCGAGAGAAAGAGGGGGATGTGAGAGAGGGGTGTCAGATTAGAGAGGGTGAGAGAGAGGATGAGAGAGAGGGGTGAGAGTGAGAGCGGGGTGAGAGAGAGAGGTGTGAGAGAGAGAGGGACAGGGGCAAGAGAGAGAGGAGTAGGAGAGAGAGAAGGCGAGAGAAAGAGGGGGATGTGAGAGAGGGGTGTCAGATTAAAGAGGGTGAGAGAGAGGATGAGAGAGAGGGGTGAGACTGAGAGGGGTGAGAGAGAGAGAGAAGCGGTGTATGAGAGAGAGAGGGGTGAGAGAAGGCCTGAGAGAGACAGGTTGAGAGGGAGGGGATGAAGAGAGAAGGGGTGTGAGAGAGAGAGGGGGGTGTGAGAGAGAGGAGTGAGAGAGAAAAGGGGTGTGAGAGAGATCGGAGTGGAACAGAGAGCGGGTGAGAAAGAGAGAGGTGGTGAGAGAGAGAGAGACAGGCAGAGAAAGAGAGGGTGAGAGAGAAGGTGAGAGAGGGGATAAGAGAGAGAGAGGAAAGAGAGAGAAGGCTGAGAGAGTGAGAGAGAGAGGGAGGATGAGAAAGATCGTTGTGGGGGAGAGAGCGGGTGAGAAAGAGATAGGGGTGAGAGAGAGTGGGGGAGAGAAATGGGGAGAGTGTGGGGGAGAGAGAGGGGGTGAGAGAGAGAGGGGGTGAGATAGATAGTGTGAGGGTGGGTGAGAGACAGGAGTCTGAGAGAGATAGGGGAGAGAGAGAATGACAGTGGTGAGAGTGGGAGGGGGTAAGAGAGTGAGAGGGCCAAGAAAGAGAGGGTGTGAGAGTGAGAGAGAGTGAGGGGGTGAGAGAGCGGGGAGAGAGAGAGGATCACAGATAGAGCGGGGTGAAGGAGAGAGAGAGGGTGAGAGAGAGGGGTGAGAGAGAGGCGTTAGAGAGAGCGGGGTTAGAGAGAGCATGAGAGAGATGGGTGTGAGAGATGGGGGTGAAACAGAGGGGGGTGTGACAGATAGGGAGCAGCGAGAGAGGGGTGAGAGAGGGGTGAGAGAGAGAGGGGGGCCTGAGGGGGGGGTGTGAGAGAGAGGGGTGAGAGAGAGAGGGGAATGAGAGAGAGAGGGTGAGAGAGATGTGGGTGAGAGGGAGGTGTGTGTGAGAGAGAGAGATAAGAGAGAGAGCTGAGAGAGAGAGGGTGAGAGAGAGAAGTGGTGTGAGAGAGGGGTAAGAGAGAGAGGGTTGAGAGGGAGAGGGGGGTGAGAGCAAGTGTGAAAGAGAGATGTGTGAGAGAGGGGGAAGTGAGAGAGGGGAGAGAGAGAGGATGAGAGAGTGAGCGAGGGGTGAGAAAGAGGGGCTCTGAGAGAGATCAGGGTGGGAGAGACTGGGGTGAGAGAGGGGATGAGAGAGAGAGAGAGGGGGCTGCGAAAGAGAGGGTGAGAGAGAAGGGTGTGAGAGAGAGATGGGTAGGAGAGAGAAGGGTGAGAGTGGGAGAGGGGTGAGAGAGAGAGAGGTGGAAGAGAGAGCGGGTGTGAAAGAGACAGGGGGTGAGAGAGACAGGCTGAGAGAGAGGATGAAAGAGAGTGGGTGTGAGAGAGGGCTAAGAGAGAGACGATGAGAGAGAGAGACGGGTAAGAGAGAGAGAGAGGGGTGAGAGAGATGGTGAGAGAGAGGGTAAGAGAGAGAGGGTGAGAGAGAGAGGTGTGAGAGAGAGGGGGTGAGAGAGAGGGGTGAGAGAGAGAAGGGGAGAGAGTGCGAGCGGTGGAAAGAGAGGGCCTGAGAGGGGGTGTGGGAGAGGCAGTGAGAGAGAAGGGGTGAGAGAGAGAGTGGGCTGTGAGAGAGAGAGGGTGTGAGAGAGGGGGGTGAGAGGGAGAGAGAATGAGAGAGAGGTGGGTGAGAGTGAGGTGTGTGTGAGAGAGAGGGGGCAAGAGAGAAGGGTGATAGAGAGAGGGTGAGAGAGAGAAGTGGTGTGAGAGAGGGGTAAGAGAGAGAGGGATGAGCGAGAGAGGTGTGTGAGAGAGGGAGGGGGAAGAGAGAGAGGGGTGAGAGAGTGGTGATGACAGAGAGAGGGGTGTGAGAGAAAAGGTGTTGAGAGAGAGGTGTGCGAGAGAGGTGTGTGAGAGAGAGGGGCTGAAAGAGAGGTCATGAGAGAGGGGGGTGAGAGAGGGGGTGAGAGAGAAGGGGTGAGAGAGAGGGTGAGAGAAAGAGAGGTGAGAGAGTGAGGGCGAGAGAGAGAGGGAGAGAATGTAAGAGTGAGAGAGTGGTGAGAGAGACAGAAGCGGTGTAAGAGAGAGAGGGGTAAGAGAGAGAGAGGAGAGAGGGCCTGAGAGAGAGGGTGAGAGAGGGAGTGAGAGAGAAGGGGTGAGAGAGAGAGGGTGAGAGAGAGAGAGAGGAGAGACAGAGAGGGGGAAGAGAGAGAGAGAGGTTAGGAGAGAGAGAGGGTGAGAGAGAGGGGTGAGAGAGAGAGGGGTGAGAGAGAGAGAAGCGGTGTAAGAGAGAGAGGGGTGAGAGAGAGAGAGGGCCTGAGAGAGAGAGGATGAGAGAGACGGGATGAGAGAGAAGGGGTGAGAGAGAGACGGGTGAGAGTGTGGTGAGAGAGAGAGGTGGGTGAAAGAGAAAGGGGGTGTGAGAGAGATCAGAGTGGAACAGAGAGCGGGTGAGAAAGAGAGAGGTTCTGAGAGAGAGACAGGCAGAGAAAAAGAGGGTGAGAGAGAAGGTGAGAGAGGGGTAAGAGAGAGAGGGGAAAGAGAGAGAAAGGTGAGAGGGTGAGAGAGAGAGGGAGGATGAGAAATATCAGGCTGGGGAAGAGAGCGGGTGAGAAAGAGAAAGGGGGTGACTGAGTGTGGGGGTGAAAGATGGGGGAGAGTGTGGGGAGAGAGGGGGTGAGACAGAGAGAGGAGGTGAGAGAGAGGGTGTGATGGTGCGTGAGAGACAGGGGGCTGAGAGAGATAGGGGTGAGAGAGAATGAGAGTGGTGAGATTGGGAGGGGGTAAGAGAATGAGAGGGCAATGAAAGAGAGGGTGTGAGAGAGTGAGAGAGAGTGAGGGGTTAGAGAGAGGGAAGAGAGAGGGAAACACACATAGAGCAGGGTGAAGGAGAGAGGTCGTGAGAGAGATGGGTGAGAGAGAGTGGGGTGAGAGAGAGTGGTTGCGAGAGAGCGCGGTGAGAGAGAGAGGGGTTGAGAGCGAGAGCATGAGAGAGAGGGGTGAGAGAGAGAGGGGTGTGAGAGAGGGGGGTGAAAGAGAGGGGGTGTGACAGAGAGGGGGCAGTGAGAGAGAGGGGTGAGAGAGGGGGTGAGAGATGGGGCGGTTAGAGCGGGGTGAGAGAGGGAGTGAGAGAGAGAGGGCTGTAAGAGAGAGAGGGGAGTGAGAGAGAGAGGGGTGAGAGAGAGAGGGCTGTAAGAGAGAGAGGGGAGTGAGAGAGAGAGGGCCTGAAAGTGGGGTTGAGAGAGAGAGGTTTGAGAGAGAGACAGGTAGAGAAAAAGAGAGTGAGAGAGAGAAGGTGAGAGAGGGGTAAGAGAGAGGGGAAAGAGAGAGAATGGTGAGAGGGTGTGTGAGAGAGAGAGGATGAGAAAGACCAGTAGGTGATAGAGACAGGCTAAGAGAGAGAGGGGTGAGAGAGAGAGGGTGAGAGAGAGGTGGGTGAGAGAGAGGTGTGTGTGAGAGAGAGGGGTAAGAGAGAGGGGTGAGAGAGATAGGGTGAGAGAGAGAAGCGGTGTGAGAGAGAGGGGTAAGAGAGAGAGGGGTGAGAGAGAGAGGGGGGTGAGAGTGAGTGTGCGAGAGAGAGGTGTGTGAGAGAGAGAGGGGGAAGAGAGAGTTGTGTGAGAGAGGGGGTGCGAGAGAGAGGTGTGGGAGAGAGAGAATGTGTGAGAGAGAGGGGGGTGAGAGAGAGAGAGGTGTGTGTGAGAGAGAGAGGGTAAGAAAGAGAGGGGTGAGAGAGAGAGGGTGATAGATAGACGGGTGTGAGAGAGACAGAGGGTTGAGAGAGAGGTCTGTGGGGGGATTGTGACAGAGAGACGGGCAGAGAGAGAGATGGGTAAGAGAGAGGGGTGAGAGAGTGGGGGTGAGAGGGAGAGATGAGAGAAAGAGAAGTGAAAGAGAGCGAGGGGTGAGAGAGAGAGGGCCTGAGAGAGAGGGGGTGAGATAGAGAGAGGGGTAAGAGAGAGAGGAGTGAGAGAGAGAAGGGGAGAGAGAGGTGTGAGAGAGGAGGTGTGTAAGAGAGATCAGGGTGGGAGAGAGTGGGGAGAGGGAGGGGGGCCTGAGAGAGTGTGGTGTCAGAAAGAGAGGGGGGTAATAGAGAGAGGGGTGAGAGAGAGGGGCTGTGAGAGAGAACGGAGTAAAAGAGAGAGCGGGTGAGAAAGGAGAGGGGGTGAGAGAGAGACTGGATTTAGAAAGAGTAGGTAAGAGAGAGAAGGTGAGAGAGAGGCATGAGAGAGAGGAGGAAAGAGAGTGAGAGGGCTAAGAATGAGAGGGAGTGAGAGAGGAGAGAGAGAGGGGATGACAGATAGAGCAGGTTGAGGGAGAGAGGGTGTGAGAGGGAGGGCGTGAGAGAGAGCGGGGTGAGAGAGAGAGAGGGTTGTGAGAGTGAGGGGGTGAGAGAGAGGGGGTGTTAGAAAGAGGGGTGAAAGAGAGAGGTGTGTGACCGAGAGTGGGTGAGAGAGAGGGGTGAGAGAGGGCGCGGTGAGAGAGGGAATGAGAGAGAGAGAGGGATGAGAGAGATGTGAGAGAGAGAGGTGAGAGAGAGAGAGCGGGGTGAGAGAAAGGGGGTGAATGAGAGAGAGCGGGTGTAAGAGAGAGGGGGTGAGAGAGACAGGTGTGAGAGTGTGAGGACCTGAGAGAGAGGTTGAGAGAGAATGGGTGAGAGAGAGAGAGGGTGAGAGAGAGAGGGGGTGAGAAAGTGAGAGGGGCTGAAAGAGAGGGGTGAGAGAGAAGCGATGAGAGAGAGGGTGTGAGAGAGAGGGGTGTGAGAGAGATAGTGTGAGAGAGAGTTGTGTAAAAGAAATAGGGGTAAGAGAGAGAGGGGTGAGAGAGAAAGGGTGAGAGAGAAAGAGGGTGAGAGAGAGGTGAGATGGAAGGGTGTGAGAGAGAGGGGTGTGAGAGAGAGGATTTAGAGAGAGAGAGGGTGAGAGAGAGAGAGGAGTGTGAGAGAGACTGGAGTTGAGAGAGAGGTGTGTGGGAGAGAGAGGGTGTGATAGAGCAAGGGGCTGAAAGAGAGGGCCTGAGAGAGAGGGGGTGAGAGAGAACGGGTGAGAGAGAGAGGGTGAGAGAGAGAGGGTGAGAGAGATTGGGATGAGAGACTGAGAACGGGGTGAGAGTGAGAGACGGGTGAGAGAGAGAGATGCGGTGTGTGAAAGAGAGGGGTAAGAGAGAGGGGGGTGAGAGAGAGAATGCTTGAGAGAGAGAGGGTGCGAGAGAGGGGGTGAGAGAGAGATGTGAGAGAGAGCGGGATGATAGAGAAAGGGATGAGAGAGGAGCTGAGAGAGAAAGGGACTGCGAAAGAGAGGGTGAGAGAGAAGGGGTGAGAGAGAGAGGTGTGTGTGAGAGAGAGAGAGATGGGTAAGAGGGAGAGGGTGAGAGAGAGGGGTGAAAGAGAGAGGGTGAGAGAGGGTGAGGGAGAGAGGGGTGGAAGAGAGAACGAGTGAGAAAGAGACAGGGGGTGACAGAGAGACAGGCTGAGAGAGAGAGGGGGTGAGAGAGGGGGTGAGATAGAGAGGGGTGAAACAGAGAGAGGGGGTGAGAGAGAGGGCCTGAGAGAGAGGCGGTGAGGGAGAGAGTGTGGTGGGAGAGAGAACGGGTGAGAAAGAGACAGGGGGTGGCAGAGAGACAGGCTGAGAGAGTGAAGGTGAGAGAGAGAGAGAGTGAGAGAGAGAGAGAGTGTGTGAGAGAGATCAGGGTGGGAAAGACTGGAGTGAATAGTGGGGCCGAGAGAGAGAGGGCTGAAAGAGAGGGGTTGAGAGAGGGTTTGAGAGAGAAGGGGTGAGAGAGAGAGGGTGAGAGAGAGAGTGTGAGAGAGGGGGGTGAGAGAGAGGGGTGTGTGAGAGAGAGGGGGGTGAGAGAGAAAGGGGTGAGAGAGCGAGGGAGTGTGAGAGAGAGATCGGAGTGGAAGAGAGAGCGGGTGAGAAATAGAGAGAAGGTGAGAGAGGCGTGAGTGAGAGGGGGTGAGAGAGAGTGAAGGTTGTGTGAGAGAGAGGAGTGTGAGAGAGAGAGGGGTAAGAGAGAGAGGGGAGAGAGAGAGGGTTAAGAGAGAGAGGGGTGAGAGAGAGGGTGAGAGAGAGAGAAAGGTGTGTGTGAGAGAGAGAGGGGGGTGAGAGACAGGCTGAGAGAGAGAGGTGCGTGAGAGAGAGGGGTAAGAGAGAGGGGTGAGAGAGAGGGTGAGAGAGAGAGAGGGATGTGAGAGAGACAGTGGGTTGAGAGAGAGGTGTGTGAGAGAGGGGGGGTGAGAGAGAGGGGGGCTGAAAGAGAGGTCCAGAGAGAGAGGGTGAGAGAGATAGGGTGAGAGAGAGAAGGTGAGAGAGAGAGGTGAGAGACAGAGAGAGGGGTAAGAGAGAGGGGTATGGGAGAGAGAGGGTGAGAGAGAGATAAGGGTGTGAGAAAGAGAGAGAGGGGTAATGAGAGAGATGGTTGAGAGAGAAAGGGTGAGGGGGGTGAGAGAGAGAGGGAGTGTGAGAGAGATCGGGGTGGAAGAGAGAGCAGGTGAGAAAGAGAGAGGGGGCGAGAGAGAGAGACAGGCAGAGAAAGAGGGGGTGAGAGAGAATGTGAGAGAGAGGGGGTGAGAGAGAAGGGGTGTTAGAGAGAGAGTCAGAGAGAGATGTCTCAGGGAGGATCAGTATAGAAGAGGTGAAAGCAGGTCCCTCACAAGATGATATGAATGAAGCCTAGAATGTAGTTGTTCCTTACCCAGCTCTGTGTCTATGTCCAGTCTTCCAGGTCTGAATTTAGAAGGTCACTAACCCCTCCCTGTGCTGTTTACTGTGAGTGATCTTACCGGTTGCAGGATTTACTGAAGCCTCCAGACCTCACTCTTCATGTCTCTCTGACTGACCAACCGTCTTTGATGTGCTTATGGACGAGACAAGAGTTAGGAATTCGGCTGAGACAGGAACATCCTGATGACCGACAGGAGACAGAGAAACAGACAGAATGGGAAATTAGACTGATGCAATCAGGGTTACACATGGAGAATGGCCCTGAGTCCCAATGAGATCTGGAAAATCCCAGTCTCCATCCCTGGCCTGTGCTGCTGCATCGCTCTGGAGTGGAGAATTCTATTGGCTCAGGATCTGGAGTCGCTGCAAGAGTGAGAGACACTGACAGAGGCAGCAATTAGACCCACACAGTGAGGGATACCACATGGAGGGATACTGAGTGATATCACCAGAGTGCAGGAAGGTATCAGGATCACACAATGGTCATGATGAAGGGGTTGTGATTCATGGTGCACGGGGATCAGTACTCAGTGACAGGTGAGCTACAAGTGGGACAGGTGATGGCCTCGTGCTATTCTCACCCGAATGTTCATCCAGATGTTAATGCCGGTGTCCAGTATAACCCATCTAACTGCTTAATATCCTTTTAGGAAGGAAATCTATTATAGACAGCTGGTCTGGCCTACACATGATCCAGACCCAGAGCGATGGGGTTGACTCTAAACTGATCTCTGTAATCATCCAGCAAGGCACTCAGCTCAAGGGCAGCTCAGGGTGGGCATGCGATGCTGGCCAGCCAGAGACAGCAACATCCCGTGAGTGAATTAAACATAACACTGCTGGGAGCAGTGTCCTGGCCAACTATGTCGGTAAGCTTATGGACAGGACTTTAAACTGACAGAGAGGATGCAGGGCCAGGGTTCAGGTGAAAGGAGCTTTCCAAATCCACAGAGAAATGGCAATGTAGCTGAAGACAAGCAGAAAGGAATAGGAAGAGACAGAGTTTAACTGAAACTGTACATCAGTGAATTGGACTGTGACAAGAAATTGTGGAAAGAGTCAATCGTAATGTTCTTTTTTGGACTGGATAAAGTCTCTGCAATAAGGTGGATGGACCGTGACACAGAAATAAATGAGATTTAGTGATGACATGGTGAACAAAAGGTGGAACATGAATATTCTATTGTCCACCTCCTTGAGGGGTGTCAGGGAGTGCAGGATGGGTAACCCTGACAGTAATGGGTAACAAAGGCATTACAGAGAAAGCATTTGGCCTCAGATGATGCAGCTGAATCAGTCTGAATGCAGATTCTGGGTAACACGTGTCAAAAACACAAGCAGGAGAACAGTTTAGAGGCTGCCTAACAGCATTTCATTGCTCAACCCTGTTACACGTTCCAATGTATTCCTGTGTAATACAAAGGCACTGTGATAATTCTGGGAGACTTCAGTCTTTGTATAATCTGGGACAGTCACATCCGCAAAAGTGATGTTCTCCGAACTCCTCTTTGGATGTTTCTATCAGTGTTTCTTTGAATAACACATTGTGGAAACGGCCAGGGAGGTGACTATCTCAGATCGACCGTTGGGTGATGACGCTGAGGGAAGGAGTAATGTCACACTGAGATATCCTCTGGGAAATTGTAGTGTAGTGGAATTCAGCAAGATGATGGATTTTTAAAGTGACCATAAAGCACACCCAACAATCATAACCAAAGCCATTGACATGTGTTTGAGAGGAGAACTGACCAAGGTAAACAGGGGAAACAGTGAAGTGTATGGCTGTAAATGGACAGTGGAAAACATTTAAAGTGATAGAGATGTACAGCACAGAAACAAATCATCCACGCCACCCACATATCCTATCATAATCTCGTTTTATTCGCCAGCACATGGCCCAAATCCCTCTCAACCCTTCCTGTTCGTATACCCATCCAAATGCCTTTTAAATGCAGTAATTGTACCAGTCTCCACCACTTCATCTGGCAGGTCATTCCATACACGCAACACACTCCACATCAAAACGTTGTCCCTTACGTTCCTTTTATATCTTTCCCGTCTCACCCTCAACCTGGGCCCTCCAGTTCTGGACTACCCCACCCTAGGGAAAAGAACATGTCTGTTATACCAGATTTGTCTCATGGTTTTATAAACCTCCATATGGGTGCCCCTCAGCCTCAGACATTCCAAGGAAAACAGGCCCAGTCCATTTCACCTCTCCCTGTAGCTCAAATCCTCCAATCCTCTCAGCATCTTTGTAAATCTTTTCTGAACCCTTTCAATTTATACAACATCCTTCCGATAGGGAGGAGACAAGAATTGCACACAATATTCCAAAAGTGACTTATCCAATATCCTGTATAGCCACAAGATGACCTCCCAACTCCCCTACTCAATTCACTGATCAGTAAACACAAACATACCAAACACCTTCTTCACTATGCTATTGACCACAATTCTCCTTTCAAGGAACAATGAACCTGCACTCCAAGGTCTCTTTGTTCAGAAACATGCCCTGGGACATTAACATTAAGTGTATCAGTCCTGCAAAGAGTTGCTTTTCCAAGGAGTGCGGCACTCACTCAGTACTGACCCTTTGGCAGTGCAGCACTCCCGCGGTACTGACCCACTGACAGTGCAGCACTCCCTCAGTACTGAACCTCTGACAGTGCAGCAATCCCTCAGTCCTGACCCTCTGACAGTGCAGCACTCCCTCAGTACTGACCATCTGACATTGCAGCACTCCCTCAGTGCTGACCCTCTGACAGTGCACACTCTCTCAGTTCTGACCCTCTCACAGTTCAGCTCTCTCTCACAAATTACCCTGTGAATTTCAGCGCTTCCTACATCCCGACCCTCTGACAATGCTGCATAACCCGCTATACTGACTCTCTGGCTATGCAGGAACCCCTCAGTACTGACCCTCTGACAGTGCACACTCTCTCAGTACTGACACTCTCACACTTCAGCTCTCTCTCAGTAATTACCCTCTGACATTTCAGCACTTCCTGCCTCCCAACCCTCTGACAATGCTGATCTCCCTCTATACTGACTCTCAGGCAATGCAGAAATCCCTCAGTACTGACACTCTGACAGTGTGACACTCCCTCAGTGCTGACCCTCTGACAGTGTGACACTCCCTCTGTACTGACCCTCTGACAGTGCAGCACTCCCTCTGTACTGACCCTCTGACAGTGTGACACTCCCGCAGTACTGACCATCTGACACTGCAGTACTCCCTCAGCACTGACCCTCTGACACTGTTGCACTCCCTCTGTCCTGACCCTTTGGCAGTGTAGCACTCCCTCAGCATTGACCCGCTGACAGTGTGACACTCCCTCAGTGCTGACCCTCTGATAGTGTGACACTCCCGAATGATTGACCCTCTGACATTGCAGCACTCCCTCAGTACTGACCCTCTGTCAGTGCAGCAATCCCTCAGTACTAACCCTTTGGCAGTGCAGCACTCCCTCAGTGCTGACCCTCTGGTAGTGTGACACTCCCTCAATACTGACACTCCGACATTGCAGCACTCCCTCAGTACTGACCCATCTGATAGTGGCACTCCCTCAGTCCTGACACTGAGAGTGCAGCACTCCCTCAGTACTGTCCCTCGAACAATGCAGCACTCCCTCAGTACTGATTCTCTGACATTGCAGCACTCACTCAGAACTGAATCCTATGACAGTGTGACACTCCCTCAGTGCTGACCCTCTGACAGTGTGACACTCCCTTAGTGCTGACCCTCTGATAGTGTAACACTCCCTAAGTACTGACCATCTGACATTGCAGCACTCCGTCTGTACTGACCATCTGACAGTGCAGCACTCCCTCAATACTGTCACTCTGACACTGAGGCACTCCCACAGTGCTGACACTCTGACAGTGCAGGACCCACTCAGTACAGACCCTCTGACAGTGCAGCACTCCCTCAGCACTGACCCTCTGACACTGTTGCACTCCCTCTGTCCTGACCCTTTGGCAGTGTAGCACTCCCTCAGCATTGACCCGCTGACAGTGTGACACTCCCTCAGTGCTGACCCTCTGATAGTGTGACACTCCCGAATGATTGACCCTCTGACATTGCAGCACTCCCTCAGCACTGACCCCTCTGACAGTGTGGCACTCCCTCAGTACTGACCCTCTGACTGTGCAGCACTCCCTCAGTGTTGACCCCCTGACAGTGTGACGCTCTCTCAGTGCTGAACCACTGACAGTGCAGCACTCTCTCTGTGCTGACCCTCTGACAGTGCACACTCTCTCAGTACTGACCCTCTCACAGTTCAGCTCTTTCTCACTAATTACCCTCTGAATTTCAGTGCTTCCTACGTCCCGACCCTCTGACAATGCTGCACTCCCTCTATACTGACTCTTTGGCTATGCAGGAATCCCTCAGTACTGACCCTCAGACAGTGCTGCACTCCCTCAGTACGGACCGTCTGACAGTGTGGCACTCCCTCATTATGATCCTCTGACAGTGTAGCACTTCCTCAGTACTGACACACTGACAGTGCAGCACTCCCGCAGTACTGACCCTCTGACAGTTTGACACTCCCGCAGTACTGACCCTCTGACAGTGCAGCACTCCCTCTATACTGACCGTCTGACATTGCAGGACTCCCTCAGTCCTGACCCTCTGACAGTCTGGCACTCCATCAGTACTTTCACTCTGATAGTGCAGCACTCCCTCAGTACTGACCATCTGATAGTGTGGCACTCCGTCAGTACTGACACTCTGACAGTGTGGCACACCCTCCGTACTGACACCTCTAACAGTGCAGCACTCCCTCAGTACAGACCGTCTGACAGTGTGGCACTCCCTCAATATGATCCTCTGACAGTGCAGCACTCCCTCAGTACTGACCCTCTGACAGTGTGCTAATCCCTCAGTACTGACCCTCTGACAGTGTGGTAATCCCTCAGTACTGACCCTCTGACAGTGTGACATTCCCTCTTTACTGACCCTGTGACAGTGCAGCACTCACTCAGTAGTGACCCTCTGACAGTGCAGCACTCCCTCAGTACTGACCATCTGACAGTGTGGCACTCCCTCAGTACTGACCCACTGACAGTGTGGTACTCCCTCAGTACTAACTCTCTGACAGTGAGGCACTCCCTCAGTACTGGCACTCTGACAGTGCAGCACTCCCTCAGTACTGACCCTTTGGGAGTGTAACACTCGCTCAGCATGGACTCTTTGGCAGGGTAGACCTCCCTCAGCTCTGAGATTCTGACAGTGTGGCACTACCTCAGTACTGACCCCTCTGACAGTGCCGCACAACCTCAGTACTGACCCCTCTGACAGTGCAGCGCTCACTCAGTAAGGTCACTCTGACAGTGCAGCGCTCTCATAGTAAGGACCTTCTGAGAATGTGGCACTCCCTCAGTACAAACCTTCTAACATTGCAGCACTGACATTCCCTCAGTACTGACCCTGTGACAGTGCAGCACTCACTCAGTAGTGACCCTCTGACAGTGCAGCACTCCCTCAGTACTGACCCTCTGACAGTCTGGCACTCCCTCAGTACTGACCCTCTGACTGTGCAGCACTCCCTCAGTACTGACCATCTGACAGTGCAGCACTCCCTCAGTACTGCCACTCTTACAGTGCAGCACTCCCTCAGTACTGACAGCTCTGACAGTGCAGCACTCCCTCAGTACTGACCATCTGACAGTGTGGCACTCCCTCAGTACAGACACTCGGACAGTGCAGCGCTGCCTCAGTAAGGAGCCTCTTACAGTGCAGCACTCTTTCAGTGCTGACCCCTCTGACAGTGCAGCACTCCCGCAGTACTGACCCTCTGACAGTGCAGCACTCCCTCAGTACTGACATTCTTACAGTGCAGCATTCCCTCAGCACTGACCCTCTGACAGTGTGGCACTCACTAAGTACTGGCACTCTGACAGAGCAGCAATCCCTCAGCACTGACCCTCCGACTGTGCAGCACACCCTCAGTACTGACACTCTGACAATGCAGCACTCCCTCAGTACTGACCCTCCGACAGTGTGGCACTCCCTCAGTACTGAACCTCTGACAGTGCAGCACTGTCTCAGCACAGACCCTGTGGCAGTGTAGAGCTCCCTAGGCTTTGACCCTCTGGCAGTGTGTCAATCCCTCAGTAGAGATCCTCTGAGAGTGTGGCACTACCTCAGGACTGACCCCTCTGACAGTGTCGCAATCCCTCAGTACTGACACTCTGACAGTGCAGCACTCCCTCAGTACTAATCCACTGACAGCACAGCACTCCCTCAGTACTGACCCTCTGACACTGCGGCACTCCCTCAGTAATGCCCCTCTGACAGTGTGGCACTCCCTCAGTACTGACCCCTCTGACAGTGCAGCACTCCCTCAGTGCTGAACCTCTGACTGTGCAACACTCCCTCAGTACTGACACTCTGACAATGCAGCACTCCCTCAATACTGACCCTCCGACAGTGCAGTACTCCCTCAGTACTGATCCTCTGACAGTGCAGCACTCCCTCAGTACTAATCCACTGACAGCACAGCACTCCCTCAGTACTGACCCTCTGACACTGCGGCACTTCCTCAGTAATGCCCCTCTGACAGTGTGGCACTCCCTCAGTATTGACCCCTCTGACAGTGCAGCACTCCCTCAGTGCTGACCCTCTGACTGCAACACTCCCTCAGTACTGACACTCTGACAATGCAGCACTCCCTCAATACTGACCCTCCGACAGTGCAGTACTCCCTCAGTACTGATCCTCTGACAGTGCAGCACTCCCACAGTACTGACCCCTCTGACAGTGCAGCACTCCCTCAGTACTGACCATCTGACAGTGTGGCCCTCCCTCAGTACTGACACTCTGACAGTGTGGTACTCCCTCAGTACTGATCCTCTGACAGTGCAGCACTCCCTCAGTAATGACACTCTGACAGTGTGGCTCTCCCTCAGTAATAACACTCTGACAGTGCAGCATTCCCTCAGTAATGACCCTCGGACAGTGCAGTGCTCCCTCAGTGATGACCCTCGGACAGTGCAGTGCTCCCTCAGTAGTGACCCTCGGACACTGCAGCGCTCCCTCAGTAGCGACCCTCGGACAGTGCAGCACTCCCTCAGTACTGACCCACTGACAGTGCAGCACTCCCTCAGTACTGACACTCTGACAGTGTGGCACTCCTTCAGTAATGACCCTCGGACAGTGCAGCACTCCCTCAGTACTGACCCCTCTGACAGTGCAGCACTCCCTCAGTACTGACCCTCTGACTGTGCAGCACTCCCTCAGTACTGACATACTGACAGTGCAGCACTCCCTCAGTACTGACCCTCTGACAGTGAAGCACTCTCTCAGTCCTGACACCCTGACAGTGTGGCACTCCCTCAGTACTGAAACTCTGACAGTGTGGCACACCCTCAGTACTGACCCTCTGACAGTGTGGCACTCCATCAATACTGACCCTTTGACAGTGTGGCACTCCCTCAATTTGACCCTCTGACAGTGTGGCACTCCCTCAGTAATGACCCTCTGACAGTGTGGCACTCCCTCAGGACTGACACTCTGACAGTGCAGCAATCCCTCGGGATTAACCTCTGACTGTGCAGCACTCCCTTAGTACTGACACTCTGACAGTGCAGCACTCCCTCAGTACTGACCCTCTGTCAGTGTGGCACTCCCTCAGTAATGACACTCTGACAGTGCAGCACTCCCTCAGTAATGACCCTCGGACAGTGCAGCACTCCCTCAGTACTGACCCTCTGACAGTGCAGCGCTCCCTCAGTAGTGACCCTCGGACAGTGCAGCACTCCCTCAGTACTGACACTCTGACATTGCATCACTCTCTCAGTACAGACCCTTTGGCAGTGCAGCAGTCCCTCAAAACTGACACTCTGACAGTGCAGCAATCCCTCAGGACTTAACGTCTGACTGTGCAGCACTCCCTTAGTACTGACACACAGACAGTGCAGCATTCCCTCAGTACTGACCCTCTGTCAGTGTGGCACTCCCTCAGTAATGACACTCGGACAGTGCAGCACTCCCTCAGTAATGACCCTCGGACAGTGTGACACTCCCTCAGTACTGATCCTCTGACAGTGCAGCACTCCCTCAGTCCTGACCCTCTGACAGTGTGGCACTCCCTCAGTACTGACCCTCTGACAGTGTGGCACTCCCTCAGTACTGACCCTCTGACAGTGTGGCACTCTCTCGGTACTGACCCTCTTTATTTCTTGGGAAATATGGAGACATAGGTTTTGAAGATTCTGAGGAAGCATGAGAGAGACACACGAACCAAGGCCTGTCTGAAACTCTCTGCAATAGATTATTCAGAGGCACAGAGTCACAGAGATGCAGAGCATGGAACCAGTCCCTCCTGTCCAACTCGTCCATACCAACCAGATATTCTCATCTCATTTCATTCCATTTGCTAGCACTTGGCTGATATCCATCTAAACCCTTCCTATTCACATACTCATCCTGATACCTTTTAAATGTCGCAATTATACCAGCCCCCATCACTTCTTCTGGCAGATACCTGCATGCCCTTGATTAAGTGCTCAAACATTCATACTGTCGATACAAACTCTAATAACCACCAACCTACGAAAGGCTATCATTGTCCTTTTCAACCGACCCTTAGCTTCTTCATTACGCTGATTTCAACAGAGGTAAAAAAACAGAGTTAGTGACCATCCACCGTGGCCCTGTTATAAAACCTATTTTCAAATGTGGCTTGCATGTAATTCCCACACCCTCTAATAGTTGCCGGGAAGGTGGGGGTGGGGTGTACTCTCCTGCTGCAGTCCTTGGGTGACCCACAGTGATGTTAGGTAGGGAGCTCCAGGAGTTTGACCTGAACCATGTAAAGAGCTCTCTTACTGGAGTGCCTTTTTAACGTTGGGAAGATAATATAGACCAGGAGGACCCGAGAGCTGCTGTCTTGTCAGAGAGAGAGGCCTGGTGGGTCACACACCTCAGGTGAGGGACGAGGATGAGAAGCTGGGGCCTTCATGGTAATTTCAGACATGATAGAGATCGAACCAACAATGTTGGCATCATGAACCTGTTAGCTGTGGTAACTGAACCCCCTTTGTAGCATAGGGATTCAATCCCTTGAATAGAGCAAGCTTGAGAATTCAACACTAAAGTCAATCTGTACGGACACGCTAGAGACCTGAAACATCAATACAGAGATTGCTGAAGAAGCTAAGCATGTCCGGCAGCATCTCTGAGGGGAGAGGGATAAAGAGACAGAGAGAAAGTTTACCTTTTAATCCAGTGATTTCTGTGGGAAAGTTCCTTCAGAACAGACCGTTTTGAGGAAGGGTCACTTGACAAAGGCACTTCACAAAGATCCTGATCAATGTAACTTTGTGATGTTAGTTCAGAAGGAACAGCTCCGACTTAACATTTCGGTGTGCCTTTGTTCTGTATCTGTTCTCCCATGTAGCCCGCCCTCTGAATACAATACCTTACACAGCCTTAAACCTGCACACGTGCTGTGCTCTTCCAGCACCACTAATCCAGAATCTGGTTTCCAGCATCTGCAGTCATTGATTTTACCACAGCCTTAAACCTGTTTGTCAACTTTCAACAGTAGCAGTCTCAGGGCATTGAACACAGACTGAATTACTCAGTGACACTTGGATCAGATCAAATTCTCAAGTAAACAGATGGTGGGGAAATTCAGCACAATTCAGCAGGTAGCAACGGTGAAGAGAGAGGAACAATTCGCATTTTAAGTGACTCTTCCTCAAAACGGTCTGTTCTGAAGGAACTTTCGCGCAGAAATCACTGGATTGAAAGGTGAACTTTCTCTCTGTCTCTTTCTCCCCCTCCCTTCACAGAAGCACTATCTGAGGTAATGAGGGGGCACATTCTGAGGTACTGAGGGAGCACTTTCTGAGCTACTGAGAGAGCACTTTTTGAGATATTGAGGGTGCACTTTCTGAGGTATTGAGGAAGCACTTTCTAAGGTATTGAGTGAGAACTATCTGAGGTATTGAGGGAACACTTTCTGAGGTATTGATGGAGTACTATCTGAGGTATTGAGGGAGCACTTCCTGAGGTATTGAGGGAGTACTATCTGAGGTGTTGATGGAGCACTATCTAGGTACTGAGGAAGCAGTTTCTGAGGTATTGAGTGAGCACTTTCTGAGGTAATTCGGGAGCATTATCAGAGGTATTGAGGGAGCACTTTCTGCAGTACTGCGGGAGCACCTTCTGAGGTACTTAGGAAGCACTATCTGAGGTACTTACGGTGCACTATGTGAGGTATTGAGAGAGCCATTTCTGAGGTATTAAGGGAGCATTTTCTGAGGTACTGAGGGTGCACTATCTGAGATACTGATGGTGCACTATTTGAGGTACTGAGGGAGCCCTTTCTGAGGTATTGAGGGAGTACTTTCTGAGGTATGGAAGGAGCTGGTTTTGAGGTATTGAGGGAGCACTATCTGAGGTACTGAGGGAGCACTATCTGAGATATTGAGGGAGCACTGTCTGAGGTATTGAGTAAACAATTTTCTGAAGTACTGAAGGTGCACTTTCTGAGGTATTGAGTGAACACTTTCTGAGATATTGAGGGAGCGTTATGAGGTACTGGGGAGCACTTTCTGAGGTATTGAGGGAGCACTATCTCAGGTATTGAGGGAGCATTATCTGTGGAACTGAGGGAGCACTATCTGAGATACTGAGGGAGCACTTTCTGAGGTATTGAGGGAGACTATCTGAGGTATTGAGGGAGCATTATCAGTGGAACTGAGGGAGCACTATCTGAGGTACTGAGGGATCAGTTTCTGAGGTATTAATTGTGCACTTTCTGAGGTATCGAGGAAGCACGATCTGAGATATTGAGGGAGAACTATCTGAGGTTTGGAGGGAGCGCTTTCTGATGTAGTGAGGAAGCACTATCTGAGTTACTGAGGGAGCATTATCTGAGGTACTGAGGGAGCCCTTTTTGAGGTATTGAGGAAGCACTTTCTGAAGTATTGAGGGTGCACTATCTGAGGGACTGAGGGAGCACTTTGTGAGGTATTGAGGGAGCAATTACTGAGATATTGAGGGAGCACTATCTGAGGTATTGAGGGAGCTCCTTCTGAGGTATTGAGCGAGTACTTTCTGAGGCATTGAGAAAGAACGATCTGAGGTACTGAGGGAGCACTTTCTGAGGTATTGAGGAAGCACGATCTGAGGACTGAGGGAGCACTTTCTGATGTATTGAGGCAGATCTATCTGAGGTATGGAAGAAGCTCTTTCTGAGGTATTGGGGGAGCTCCTTCTGAGGTATTGAGCGAGTATTTTCTTAGTTTTTGAGGAAGCACTATATGAGTACTGAGGGAGCAATCTCTGAGGTACTGAGTGTGAACTATCTGAGGTATTGAGGGAGCACTTTCTGAGGTATTGAGTGAGCATTATCTAAAGTATTGAGTGAGCACCTTCTGAGGTACTTAGGAAGGCCTATCTGAGGTATTGAGGGTCCACTACCTGAGGTGTTAAGGGAGCACTTTCTGTGATAGTGATGGAGCACCTTCTGAGGTACTGAGGGTGTATTATCTGAGGAATTGTTGGAGCATTTTCTGAGGTATTGAAGGTGCACTGGCTAAGGTATTCAGGGTGTACTATCTCAGGTATTGAGAGAGCACAATCTGAGGTACTGAGGACGGACTATCTGAGGTACTGAGGGAGCCTTTCTGGAGTAGTGGGTGTGCACTATCTGAGGTACTGAGGAAGTACTATCTGAGGCATTGGGAGCACTTTCTGAAGTATTGGGGAAGCACTATTTGATTTGCTGAGAAAGCACCCTCTGAGGTACTGAGGGAGCAATATCTCAGGTGTTGAGGAAGCACTATCTGATGTACTGAGGAAGCATTCTCTGAGGGACTGAGAGAGCAGTTTCTGAGGTATTGAGGAAGCACGATCTAAGGTACTGAGGGACCACTCTCTGAGGTATTGAGGCAGATTTCTCTGAGGAATGGAAGAAGCTCTTTCTGAGGTATTGAAGGAGCACTATCTGAGGAACTGAGGGAGCACTATCTGAGGAACTGTGGGAACACTATCTGAGGTGTTGAGGGAGCACTTTCTGAGGTAATGTGGAAGCAATTTTCTGAGATACTGGGGGAGCACTTTCTGAGGTATTGAGTGAACACTTTCTGAGGTACTGAGGAAGCACTATCTGAGGTATTGGGGAGCATTATCTGAGGTATTGAGGGAGCACTTACAGTGGTATTGAGGGTGCTCCTTCTGAGGTATTGAGCGTGTGCTTTCTGAGGTATGGAGTGAGCACAATCTGAGCTATTGAGGGTGCACTATCTGTGGTACCGAGGAAGCACTTCCTGATGTATTGAGGAAGCACAATGAGAGTACTGAGGGAGCACTATCTGAGTGACTGAGGGAGCATTTTCTGAGATGTTGTGTGAGCACTATCTGAGGAACTGAGGAAGCACTAAATGAGGTATTGAGGCAGTACTTTCTGAGGTACTGAGGGAGCACTTTCTGTTTTTTGAGCAAGCACTATCTGAGTTATTGAGGGTGCACTGTCTGAGGTATTGAGGGAGCATTTTCTGAGGTACTGATGGTGCACTATCTGAGGTACTGAGGGAGCCATTTCTGAGGTATTGTGTGTGCACTATCCGAGGAACTGAGCAAGCACTATCTGAGGTATTGTGGGAGTACTTTCTGAGGTACTGAGTGAGTACTTTCTGTGGTATTGAGCGAGCACTATCTGAGGTACTGAGGAAGCACTATCTGAGGTACTGAGTGAGCATTATCTGACATACTGAGGGAGCATTTTCTGATGTACTGAGGAAGCACTTTCTGAGGTATTGAGGGAGCACTATTTGAGGTATTCGGGAGCATTATCTGAACTATTGAGGGTGCACTGTCTGAGGTATTGAGGGAGCAGTTTCTGAGGCATTGTGTGTGCACTATCTGAGGAACTGAGGAAGTTCTAAATGAGGTATTGAGGGAGTACGTTCTGAGGCACTGAGGGAGTACTTTCTGTGGTATTGAGCAAGCACTACCTGAGGTACAGAGGAAGTATTATCTGAGGTATTGAGGGAGAACTTTCTGAGGTATTGAGGGAGCACTTTCTGATGTACTGACAGTGCACTATCTGAGGTACTGTGGGAGCCATTTCTGAGGCATTGTGTGTGCACTATCTGAGGTACTGAGGGAGAACTATCTGAGGTATCGTGGGAGTATTTTCTGAGGTACTGAGAGAGTACTTTCTGTGGTATTGAGCAAACACTATCTGAGGTACTGAGGAAGTACTATCTGAGGTATAAAGGGAGCACTTCCTGAGGTATTGAGGAAGCAATATCTGAGGGACTGAGGGGGCATCATCTGACACACTGAGGGAGCATTATCTGAGGTACTGAGGGAGCACTTTCTGTGGTACTAAGGAAGCACTTTCCGAGGTATTGAGGGTGCACTATCTGAGGTACTGAGGAAGCACTGCCTGAAGTACAGAGAGTGCACTATCTGAAGTATTGAGGGAGAACTTTCTGAGGTATTGAGTGAGCACTATCTGAGGTATTGAGGGAGCACTTACTGAGGTATTGTGGGAGCATTTTCTAAAGTATTGAGGTAGCACTTTCTGAGGTATTGAGGGAGAACCATCTGAGGGATTTAGGAAGCACTATCTGAGTTATTGAGGGTGCACTATCTGATGTATTGAGGGAGGTTTTTCAGAGGTATTGAGGGGGCACTACCTGAGGTATTGAGGGAGCACTTTCTGAGGTACTGAGGGAGCACTTTCTGAAGTACTGAGGGTGTACTATCTGAGGTATTGATGGAGCATTTACTAAGGTACTGAAGGTGTGCTGGCAAAGGTATTGAGGGAGCACTATCTGAGGTATTGAGGGAGCACTATCTGAGGAATTGAGGGAGTACTTTATGAGGTAATGATGGACGGACTATCTGAGGTACTTAGGTAGCCCTTTCTGAGGTATTGGGTGTGCAGTTTCTGAGGTACTGAGGGAGCACTTTCTGATGTATTGAGGAAGCACTATCTGAGATACTGAGGGAGTACTGTCTGTGGTATTGAGCAAGCACTATCTGAGGTACTGAGGGTGCAATATCTCAGGTATTGAGGGAGCACTTTCTGTGGTATGAAGGAAGCACTATCTGATGTACTGAGGAAGCACTCTTTGAGGTACTAATGGAGCACTTTCTGAGGTATTGAGTAAGCATTGCCTGCGGTACTGAGGGAGCACTCTCTGAGGTATGAAGGGAGATCTATCTGAGGTATTGAGGAACACAATCTGAAGTATTGAGTGAGCACTATCTGAGGAACTGAGGGAGCACTATCTGATGTACTGAGGTAGCACTTTCTGAGGTATTGAGTGAGCATTATATGAGGTACTGAATTAGCACTTTTTGAGGTATTGAGGGAGCACTTCCTGAGGTATTGTGGGTACTCCTTCTGAGGTACTGAGGGAGCACTTGCTGACGTACTGAGGGTGCACTATCTGTGGTACCGAGGAAGCACTTTCTGAGGTATTGAAGATGTACAATGTGAGTGCTGAGGGAGCACTACATTAGGTACTGAGGAAGCACTATATGAGGTACTGAGGAAGCACTATCTGAGTTATTGAGGGTGCACTATCTGAGGTAGTGAGGGAGCATTTTCGGAGGTATTGAGGGAGCATTTTCTGAGGTACTTGCGTGCACTATCTGAGGTATTGAGGGAGCACTATCTGAGGTATTGAGGGAGTACTTTCTGAGGTACCGAGGGAGTACTTTCTGTGGTAGTGAGCAAGCACTATCTGAGGTACTGAGGAAGTACTATCTGAGGTATTGAGGAAGCACTATTTGATTTACTGAGGAAGCATTCCCTGAGGTACTGAGGGAGTACTTTCTGAGGTATTGCGGAAGCACTATGTGAGGTACTGAGGGAGCAATATCTCAAGTATTGAGGGAACACTTTCTGAGGTATTGCGGGAGATCCATCTGAGGTATTGAGGGAGATCCATCAGAGGTATTGAGGAACACTATCTGAGGTATTGAGGGAGCACTTTCTGAGGTATTGCAGAAGCACTACGTGAGGTACTGAGTTTTCAATAAGTCAAGTATTGAGGGAACGCTTTCTGAGGTACTCTGGAAGCACTGCCTGAGGTACTGAGGGAGCACTTTCTAAAGTATTGAGGAAGCACTGCCTGAGGTACTGAGGGAGCACTCTTTGAGGTTTTGAGGGAGATCTATGTGAGATATTGAGGAACACTATCTGAGGTATTGAGGGAGCACTCTCTGAGGAACTGAGAGAGCACTATCTGAGGTATTGAGGTTGCATTTTCTGAGGTATTGAGGTTGCACTTTCTGAGGTATTGAGGGAGCAATATCTAAGGTATGGGGGAGCACTATCTGAGGTATTGAGGGATCACACTCTGAGGAATTGAGGTAGCATTATCTGTGGTACTGAAGAAGCACTTTCTGAGTTATTAAGGGTGCACTTTCTGAGGTATTGAGGAAGCATTATCTGAGGTATTCAGGCAGCACTTTCTGAGGTTCTGACGAGGCACTCTCTGAGGTACTGAGGGAGCATTATCTGAGGTACAGAGGGAGCACTTTCTGACGTATTAAGGAAGCACTTTCTGACGTATTGAAAGCAATTTCTGAGTTGTGAGGAAGCTTGCTTGACGTAGAGTGTGCACAATCTGACGTATTGAGGGAGCACTTTCTAAGGTATTGAGTGAGCACTATCTGAGGTATTGAGGGAACACTTTATGCGGTATTGAGGGAGCAATTACTGAGGTATTGCGGGAGCAATATCTGAGGTATTGAGGGAGCACTTTCTGAGGTAGTGAGGGAGCAATTACTGAGGTATTGAGGGAGCTCTATCTGAGGTATTTGGGGAGCTCCTTCTGTGGTATGGAGCGAGTATTTTCTGCGGTATTGAGGAAGCATTATCTGAGGTACTGAGGGAGCAACTATCTGAGGTACAGAGGGAGCACTGTCCGACGTATTGAGAGAGCAATGTCTGAGTTGTGAGGCAGCACTGCCTGAAGTACAGAGTGTGCACAATCTGACGTACTGAGGGAGCACTTTGTAAGGTATTGAGTGAGAACTATCTGAGGTATTGAGGAAGCACTTTCTGAGGTATTGAGGGAGCACTTTCTGAGATATTGAGGAAGTATTATCTGACATACTGAGGGAGCATTATCTGAGGTACTGAGGGAGCACTTTCTGTGGTACTGAGGAAGCACTTTCTGAGGTATTGCGGGTGCACTATCTGAGGTATTGACGCAGCACTTTCCGAGGTAGTGAGGGAGCAATTACTGAGGTATTGAGGGAACACTATCTGATGTATTGGGGCAGCGTCTTCTGAGGTATTGAGCGAGTATTTTCTGAGGTATTGAGGAAGCACTATCTGAGGTACCGAGGGAGCACTTTCTGACGTATTAAGGAAGCACTGTCCGACATATTGAGGGAGCAATTTCTGAGTTGTGAGGAAGCACTGCTTGAAGTACAGATTGTGCACTATCTGACGTATTGAGCGAGCACTTTGTAAGGTATTGAGTGAGAAGTATCTGAGGTATTGAGGGAGCACTTTCTGAGGTATTGAGGAAGCACTATCTGAGGTATTGAGGGAGCATTATCTGACATACTGAGGGAGCATTATCTGAGGTACTGAGGGAGCACTTTCTTTGGTACTGAGGAAGCACTTTCTGAGGTATTGAGGGTGCACTATCAGAGGTATTGCATGAACTCTTTCTGAGGTATTGCGTGAACACTTTTTGTGGTATAAAAGGAGCACTCCTTAGGTATTGAGGGAGCACTATCTTAGGTATGGGGTTGCACTATCTGAGCTATTGAGGGAGCACATTCTGAGGTATTGTGGGAGCACCTTCTGAGGTATTGAGGAAGCATTATCTGAGCTATTGAGGGATCATTATCTGTGGTACTGAGTGACCACTTTCTGAGGTACTGAGGGAGCACTACTGAGGTATTAAGGGTGCACGTTTTGAGGTATTGAGGAAGCGCTATCTGAGGTAGTGGTGAAGCACTCTCTCAGGTACTGAGGAAGCCCTTTCTGAGGTATTGCGGGTGCACTATCTGAGGTATTGAGGGAGCACTTTCTGAGGTAGTGAGGGAGCAATTACTGAGGTATTGAGGGAACACTATCTGATGTATTGGGGCAGCGCCTTCTGAGGTATTGAGCGAGTATTTTCTGAGGTATTGAGGAAGCACTATCTGAGGTACTGAGGGAGCACTTTCTGACGTATTAAGGAAGCACTGTCCGACATATTGAGGGAGCAATTTCTGAGTTGTGAGGAAGCTCTGCCTGAAGTACAGAGTGTGCACTATCTGACGTATTGAGCGAGCACTTTGTAAGGTAATGAGTGAGAACTATCTGAGGTATTCAGGGAGCACTTTCTGAGGTATTGAGGAAGCACTATCTGAGGTATTGAGGAAGCATTATCTGACATACTGAGGGAACACTTTCTTTGGTACTGAGAGAGCACTTTCTGAGGTACTGAGGGAACACTTTCTGAGGTACTGAGGGAGCACTTCCTGAGGTATTAATTGTGCACTTGCTGAGGTATCGAGGAGGCGCTATCTGAGGTATTGGAGGAGCAATTTTTGAGGAACCAAAGAAGCGTGATCTGAGATATTGAGGGAGCGCTATCTGAGGTATTGAGGAAGTGCTTTCTGAGATAGTGAGGAAGCACTATCTGAGGTATTGAGGGAACATTATCTGACATACTGAGGGAGCGCTTTCTAAGGTACTGAGGAAGCACTTTCTGAGGTATTGAGGGAGCTTTTTCTGAGGTACAGAGGAAGCACTACCTGAGGTACTGAGGAAGAATTATCTGACATACTGAGGGAGTATTATCTGAGGTACTGAGGGAGCACTTTCTGTGGTACTGAGGAAGCTCTTTCTGAGGTATTGAGGGAGCAATTACTGAGGTATTGACGGAGCACTATCTGAGGTGTTGAGTGAGCTCCTTCTGAGGTATGGAGCAAGTATTTTCTGAGGTATTGAGGAAGTACTATCTGAGGTACTGAGGGAGCACTTTCTGAGGTATTGAGGAAGCACTGTCCGATGTAAAAAGGAAGCACTGTCTGAGGTACTGAGTGTGCACTATCTGAGCTATTGAGGGGGCACTGTCTGAGTACTGAGGAAGCACTGCCTGAAGTACAGAGTGTGCACTATCTGAGGTATTGAGTAAGCATTCTCTAAAGTATTGAGTGAGCATTTTCTGAGGTATTCAGGGAGCACCTTCGGAGGTACTTAGGAAGCATTATCCGAGGTATTGAGGGAACACTTTCTGTGGTAGTGAGGGAGCAATTTCTGAGGTACTGAGGGTGTACTATCTGAGGTATTGATGGAGCATTTTCTGTTGTATTGAAGGTGCACTGGCTAAGGTACTCAGGGAGCACTATCTGAGGTATTGAGTGAGCACTATCTGAGGTAATGAGGGACGTTCTATCTGAGGTACTGAGGGAGCCTTTTCTGAGGTCTTGGGTGTGCACTATCTGCGGAACTGAGGAAGCACTATCTGAGGTATTGAGGGAGTACTTTCTGAGGAACTGAGGGAGTAATTTCTGAGGTATTGAGCAAGCACTATGTGAGGAACTGTGGGAACACTATCTGAGGTGTTGAGGGAGCACTTTCTGAGGTATTGAGGAAGCAATTTTCGAGGTACTGAGGGAGCACATTCTGAGGTACTGAGGAAGCATTATCTGAGGTATTGTGGGAGCAGTATCTCAGGCATGGGGGAGCACTATCTGAGGTATTGAGGGAACACTTTATGCGGTATTAAGGGAGCAATTACTGAGGTATTGCGGGAGCAATATCTGAGGTATTGAGGGAGCACTTTCTAAGGTAGTGAGGGAGCAATTACTGAGGTATTGAGGGAGCACTATCTGAGGTATTTGGGGAGCTCCTTCTGTGGTATGGAGCGAGTATTTTCTGCGGTATTGAGGAAGCACTATCTGAGGTACTGAGGGAGCACTATCTGAGGTACAGAGGGAGCACTGTCCGACGTATTGAGAGAGCAATGTCTGAGTTGTGAGGCAGCACTGCCTGAAGTACAGAGTGTGCACAATCTGACGTACTGAGGGAGCACTTTGTAAGGTATTGAGTGAGAACTATCTGAGGTATTGAGGAAGCACTTTCTGAGGTATTGAGGGAGCACTTTCTGAGATATTGAGGAAGTATTATCTGACATACTGAGGGAGCATTATCTGAGGTACCGAGGGAGCACTTTCTTTGGTACTGAGGAAGCACTTTCTGAGGTATTGAGGTTGCATTATCGGAGGTATTGCGGGAACTCTTTCTGAGGTATTGCGTGAACACTTTTTGTGGTATAAAGGGAGCACTACCTGAGGTATTGAGGAAGCACAATCTTAGGTATGGGGGAGCACTATCTGCGGTATTGAGGGAGCAAATTCTGAGGTATTGAGTGAGCACCTTCTGAGGTATTGAGGAAGCACTATCTGAGCTATTGAGGGAGCATTATCTGTGGTACTGAGGGAGCACACTTTCTGAGGTACTGAGGGAGCACTTCTGAGGTATTAAGGGTGCACTGTTTGAGGTATTGACGAAGCACAATCGGAGGAAGTGATCAAGCACTCTCTAAGGTACTGAGGGAGCATTATCTGAGGTACTGAGGGAGCACTTTCTGTGGTATTGAGGAAGCACTTTCTGAGGTATTGGGGGTGCACTATCTGAGGTATTGAGGGAGCACTTTCTGAGGTATTGAGGGAGCTCCTTCTGAGGTATGGAGCAAGTATTTTCTGAGGTATTGAGGAAGTACTATCTGAAGTACTGAGGGAGCACTTTCTGAGGAAGCACTGTCCGACGTAAAAAGGAAGCACTGTCTGAGGTACTGAGTGTGCACTATCTGAGCTATTGAGGGAGCACTGTCTGAGTACTGAGGAAGCAACGCCTGAAGTACAGAGTGTGCACTATCTGAGGTATTGAGTGAGCATTTTCTGAGGTATTGAGGGAGCACCTTCTGAGCTACTTAGGAAGTATTATCCGAGGTATTGAGGGAACACTTTCTAAGGTATTGAGTGAGAACTATCTGAGGTATGGAGGGAGCATTTTCTGAGGTATTGAGGAAGCACTATCTGAGGTACTGAGGGAGCACTATCTGAGCTACTGAGGGAGCATGATCTGACATACTGAGCGAGCATTATCTGAGGTACTGAGGGTGCACTCTATGAGGTATTGAGGATGCATTATCGGAGATATTGCGGGAACACTTTCTGAGGTATTGCGTGAACACATTTTGTGGCATAAAGGGACCACTGCCTGAGGTATTGAGGGAGCACCATCTTAGGTATGGGGGAGCACTATCTGCGGTATTGAGGGAGCACATTCTGAGGTATTGAGGGAGCACCTTCTGAGGTGTTGTGGAAGCACTATCTGAGCTATTGAGAGAGCATTATCTGTGGTACAGAGGGAGACCTTTCTGAGGTACTGAATGAGCACTTTCTGAGGTATTAAGGGTGCACCTTTTGAGATATTGAGGTAGCGCTATCTGAAGTAGTGATGAAGCACTTTCTAAGGTAATGAGGGAGCACTATCTGAGGTACTGAGGGAGGATTATCTGACATACTGATGGAGCATTTTCTGAGGTATTGAGGGTGCACTATTGGAGGTATTGAGGGAGCACTTTCTGAGGTAGTGAGGGAGCAATAACTGAGGTATTGAGGGTGCACTATCTGAGGTATTGAGAGCGCACTTTCTGAGGTAGTGAGGGAGCAATTACTGAGGTATTGAGGGAGCACTATCTGAGGTACTGAGGGAGCACTTTCTGTGGTAGTGAGGGAGCACTTTCTGAGGTATTGAAGGAGCACTTTCTGAGGTACTGAGGAAGCACTATCTGACATACTGATGGAGTATTATCTGAGGTACTGAGGGAGCACATTCTGTGGTACTGAAGAAGCACTTTATGAGGTATTGAGGGTGCACTGTTTGAGGTATAGAGGGAGCACTATCTGAGGTATTGAGGGAGCACTATCTGATGTATTGGGGGAGCTCCTTCTGAGGTATTGAGCGAGTATTTTCTGAGGTATTGAGAAAGCACGATCTGAGGTACTGAGGGAGCACTTTCTGACGTATTAAGGAAGCACTGTCCGACATATTGAGGGAGCAATTTCTGAGTTGTGAGGAAGCACTGCCTGAAGTACAGAGTGTGCACGATCTGACGTATTGAGGGAGCACTTTCTAAGTTATTGAGTGAGGACTATCTGAGGTATTGAGGGAGCACTTTCTGAGGTATTGAGGGAGCACTTTCTGAGGTATTGAGGAAGCATTATCTGAAGTACTGAGGGAGCATTATCTGGCATACTGAGGGAGCATTATCTAATGTACTGAGGAAGCACTTTCTGAGGTTTTGAGGGAGCGCTTTCTGAGGTATTGAGGGTGTTCCTTCTGAGATATTGAGGGTGTTCCTTCTGAGGTATTGAGCGAGGGCTTTCTGAGGTATTGAGGGAGCACTTTCTGAGGTATTGAGAGTGCACGACCTGTGGTACCGAGGAAGCACTTTCTGATGTATTGAGGAAGCACAAAAAGAAAACTGAGGGAGCACTATCTGAGTTATTGAGGAAGCACTATCTGAGTTATTGGGGGTGCACTGTCTGAGGTATTGATGGAGCACTTTCTGAGGTATTGAGGAAGCAATATCTGAGGGACTGAGAGAGCATTATCTGACATACTGAGGGGGCATTATCTGATGTACTGAGGGAGCACTTTCTGTGATACTGAGGGAGCACTATTTGAGGTATTGAGGGTTCACTATCTTAGGTATTGAGGGAGCACTGCCTGAGTACTGAGGAATCACTGCCTGAAGTACAGAGTGTACACTATCTGAAGTACTGAGGAAGCACTTTCTGAGGTATTGAGGGTGTACTATCTGAGGTATTGAGGGAGCCCTTTCTGAGGTATTGAGTGAGCACTATCTGAGGTATTAACAGAGTACTTACTGAGGTATTGTGGTAGCATTTTCTAATGTATTGAGGGAGCACTTTCTGAAGTATTGAGGGAGAACCTTCTGAGGTACTTAGGAAGCACTATCTGAGTTATTGAGGGTGCACTATCTGAGGTATTGAGGGAGCACTTTCTGAGGTAGTGAGGGAGCACTGTCTGAGGTACTGAGGGTGTACTATCTGAGGTATTGATGGAGTATTTTTTGAGGTACTGAAGGTGTGCTGGCTAAGGTATTCAGGGAGCACCATCTGAGGAATTGAGGAAGCACTATCTGAGTTATTGGGGGTGCACTGTCTGAGGTATTGAGGGAGCACTTTCTGAGGTATCGAGGAAGCAATATCTGTGGGACTGAGAGAGCATTATCTGACATACAGAGGGGGCATTATCTGATGTACTGAGGGAGCACTTTCTGTGATACTGAGGGAGCACTATTTGAGGTATTGAGGGTTCACTATCTTAGGTATTGAGGGAGCACTGCCTGAGTACTGAGGAATCACTGCCTGAAGTACAGAGTGTACACTACCTGAAGTACTGCCGAAGCACTTTCTGAGGTATTGAGGGTGCACTATCTGAGGTATTGAGGGATCACTTTCTGAGGTATTGAGTGAGCACTATCTGAGGTATTAACGGAGTACTTACTGAGGTATTGTGGTAGCATTTTCTAATGTATTGAGGGAGCACTTTCTGAGGTATTGAGGGAGAACCTTCTGAGGTACTTAGGAAGCACTATCTGAGTTATTGAGGGTGCACTATCTGAGGTATTGAGGGAGCACTTTCTGAGGTATTGAGGGTGCACTACCTGAGGTATTGAGGGAGCACTTTCTGAGGTAGTTAGGGAGCAGTGTCTGAGGTACTGAGGGTGTACTATCTGAGGGATTGATGGAGTATTTTCTGACGTACTGAAGGTGTGCTGGCTAGGGTATTCAGGGAGCACTATCTGAGGAATTGAGGGAGCACTATCTGAGGAATTGAGGGAGCAATCTTTGAGGCAATGAGGGACGGACTATCTGAGGTACTGAGGTAGCCCTTTCTGAGGTATTGAGGGAGCACTTTCTGAGGTATTGAGGAAGCACTATATGAGGTACTGAGGGAGTACTTTATGAGGTATTGAGAAAGCACTATGTGAGGTACTGAGGGAGCAATATCTGAGGTATTGAGGGAGCCATTTCCGAGGTATTGCGGAAGCACTTTTTGATTTGCTGAAGAAGCAATCCCTGACGTACTGATGGAGCACTTTCTGTGGTATTGAGGAAGCACTCTCTGAGGTACTGAGGGTGTACTTTCTGAGGTATTGAGCAAGCACTATGTGAGGTACTGAGGAAGCAATCTCTGAGGCACTGAGGGAGCACTTTCTGAGGTATTGAGGGAGATCTCACTGAGGTATTGAGCAACACTATCTGAAGGTATTGAGGAACACTATCTGAGGGATTGAGGGAGCATTTTCTGAGGTACTGAGGGTGTACTATCGGAGGTATTGATCGAGCATTTTCTGATATACTGAAGGTGCACTGTCTAAGGTATTCAGGGAGCACTATCTGAGGTATTGAGGGAGCACTTACTGAGGTAATGAGGGACTGACAATCTGAGGTACAGAGGGAGCCCTTTCTGAGGTATTGGGTGCGCACTATCTGAGGAACTGAGGAAGCACTATCTGAGGTATTGAGGGAGTATGGTCTGAGGTACTGAGGGAGTACTTTCTGAGGTACTGAGCGAGTACTATCTGAGGTACTGAGGAAGCACTTTCTGAGGTATTGAGGAAGCACTGTTTGATTTGCTGAAGAAGCACTCTCTGAGGTACTGAAGGAGCACTTTCTGAGGTATTGTGGGAGATCTATCTGAACTATTGAGGAGCACTATCTGAAGTATTGAGGGAGCACTATCTGAGGTATTGAGGGAGCACTTTCTGAGGTATTGAGGAAGCAATTTTCTGATGTACAGAGGGAAAACTTTCTGAGGTACTGAGTGAGCACGTTCTGAGCTATTGAATGAGCATTATATGAGTACTGAAGTAGCACTTTCTGAGGTATTGAGGGAGCACTATATGAGGTATTGGGGGAGTACTGTCTGAGGTATTGAGGGAGCACTATTTGAGGTATTGGGGTGTCCTATCTGCGGTATTGAGGGAGCACTTTCTGAGGTATTGAGGGAGCAAAGTCTAAGGCATGGGGAGCACTATCTGAGGTATTGAGGCAGCACAATCTGAGATACTGAGGGAGTGCTTTCAGAGGTATTGAGCAAGCACTATCTGAGGTACTGAGGAAGCACTATGTGAGGTACTGAGGGAGCATTATCTGACATTCTGAGGGAGCATTATCTGATGTACTGAGGGAGCACATTCTGTGGTACTGAGGAAGCACTTTCTGAGGTATTCAGGGAGCACCTTCTGAGATATTGAGGAGCATTATCTCAGGTAGGTGCACTATCTTAGGTATGGGGGAGCACTTTCTGAGGTATTGAGGGAGCAATTTCTGAGGTATTGAGGGTGCTCCTTCTGAGGTATTGAGGGTGCTCCTTCTGAGGTATTGAGCGAGTGCTTTTTGAGGTATTGAGGGAGCATGATCTGAGCGATTGAGGGTGCACTATCTGGGGTACCGAGGAAGCACTTTCTGATGTATTGAGGAAGCACAATAAGAAAACTGAGGGACCACTATCTGAGTTATTCAGGGTACACTGTCTGAGGTATTGAGGGAGTATTTTCTGATGTACTGACAGTGCACTATCTGGGGTACTGTGGGAGCCATTTCTGAGGCATGGTGTGTGCACTATCTGAGGAACTGCGGAAGCTCTAAATGAGGTATTGAGGGAGTACTTTCTGAGGCACTGAGGGAGTACTTTCTGTGGTATTGAGCAAGCACTATCTGAGGTACTGAGGAAGTACTATCTGAGGTATTGAGGGAGAACTTTATGAGGTATTGAGGGAGGAATTACTGATGTACTGAGGGATCACTTTCTGAGGTATTGAGGGAGCACTGTCTGAGTACTGATGAAGCACTGCCTGAAGTACAGAGTGTGCACTATCTGACGAATTGTGGGAGCACTTTCGAAGGTATTGAGGAACACTATCTGAGGTATTGAGGGAGCACTTTGAGGTATTGAGGGAGCACTTTCTGTGGTATTGAGGAAGCAATATCTGAGGGACTGAGAGCATTATCTGACATACTGAGGGAGCATTATCTGATGTACTGAGGGAGCACTTTCTGTGGTACTGAGGGAGCACTTTCTGAGGTATTGAGGGTGCACTATCTGAGATATTGAGGGAGCACTATCTGAGGTACTGAGGGAGCATTGTCTGAGTACTGAGGAAGCACTGCCTGAAGTACAGAGTGTACACTATCTGAAGTATTGAGGGAGCACTTTCTGAGGTATTGAGTGAGCACTATCTGAGGTATTGAGGGAGCAGTAACTGAGGTATTGTGAGAGCATTTTCTAAAGTATTGAGGGAGCACTTTCTGACGTATTGAGGGAGAACCTTCTGAGGTACTTAGGAGGCAATATCTGAGTTATTGAGGGTGCACTATCTGAGGTATTGAGGGAGGCTTTTCTGAGGTATTGAGGGTGCACTACCTGAGGTATTGAGGGAGCACTTTCTGAGGTACTGAGGGTGTACTATCTGAGGTATTGATGGAGCATTTTCTGAGGTACTGAAAGTGCGCTGGCTAAGGTATTCAGGGAGCACTATCTGAGGAATTGAGGGTGCACTGTCTGAGGTATTGAGGGAGCATTTTCTGAGGTACTGAGGGAGTACTTTCTGTGCTATTGAGCAAGCACTATCTGAGGTACTGAGGAAGTACTATCTGAGGTATTGAGGGAGAACTTTATGAGGTATTGTGGGAGGAATTACTGAGGTATTGAGGGAGCACTGTCTGAGGTATTGAGGGAGCACTTTTGAGTTATTGAGGGAGCACTGTCTGAGTACTGATGAAGCACTGCCTGAAGTACAGAGTGTACACTATCTGACGTATTGTGGGAGCACTTTCTAAGGTATTGAGTGAGCACTATCTGAGGTATTGAGGGTGCATTTTCTGAGGTATTGAGGGAGCACTATCTGAGGTATTGAGGGAGCACTGTCTGAGTACTGAGGAAGCACTGCCTGAAGTACAGAGTGTACACTATCTGAAGTATTGAGGGAAATCTTTCTCAGTTATAGAGTGAGCACTATCAGAGGTATTGAGGGAGCACTTACTGAGGTATTGTGGGAGCATTTTCTAAAGTATTGAGGGAGCACTTTCTAACGTATTGAGCGACCACATTCTGAGGTACTTAGGAAGCACTATCTGAGTTATTGAGATTGCACTATCTGAGGTATTGATGGAGGCTTTTATGAGGTAGAGTGTGCACTACCTGAGGTATTGAGGGAGCACTTTCTGAGGTAGTGAGGGAGCACATTCTGAGGTACTGAGGGTGTACTATCTGAGGAATTGATGGAGCATTTTCTGAGGTGCTGTTGGTGTGCTGGCTAAGGTATTCAGGGAGACTATCTGAGGAATTGAGGGAGCACTTTCTGAGGTAATGAGGGACGGACTATCTGAGGTACTGAGTTATTCCTTTCTGAGTTATTGGGTGTGCAGCATCTGAGGTGCTGAGGAAGCACTATCTCAGATATTGAGGGAGCACTTTCTGAGGTATTTAAGTACCACTATTTGATTTGCTGAGGAAGCACTCTCTGAGGTACTGATGGAGCACTTTCTGAGGTATTGAGGATGCAGTATATGAGGTACTGAGGGAGCAATATCTGAGGTAATGAGGGAGCACTTTCTGACGTATTGAGGAAGCACTATTTGATTTGCTGAAGGCACACTCTCTGAGGTACTGAGGGAGCACTTTCTGAGTTTTTGAGGAAGCACTATCAGAGATACTGAGGGAGTACTGTCTGAGGTATTGTGCAAGCACTATCTGAGGTACTGAGGAAGTACTATCTGAGGTATTGAGGGAGAACTTTATGAGGTATTGAGGGAGGAATTACTGATGTACTGAGGGATCACTTTCTGAGGTATTGAGGGAGCACTGTCTGAGTACTGATGAAGCACTGCCTGAAGTACAGAGTGTGCACTATCTGACGAATTGTGGGAGCACTTTCGAAGGTATTGAGGAACACTATCTGAGGTATTGAGGGAACACTTTGAGGTATTGAGGGAGCACTTTCTGTGGTATTGAGGAAGCAATATCTGAGGGACTGAGAGCATTATCTGACATACTGAGGGAGCATTATCTGATGTACTGAGGGAGCACTTTCTGTGGTACTGAGGGAGCACTTTCTGAGGTATTGAGGGTGCACTATCTGAGATATTGAGGGAGCACTATCTGAGGTACTGAGGGAGCATTGTCTGAGTACTGAGGAAGCACTGCCTGAAGTACAGAGTGTACACTATCTGAAGTATTGAGGGAGCACTTTCTGAGGTATTGAGTGAGCACTATCTGAGGTATTGAGGGAGCAGTAACTGAGGTATTGTGAGAGCATTTTCTAAAGTATTGAGGGAGCACTTTCTGACGTATTGAGGGAGAACCTTCTGAGGTACTTAGGAAGCAATATCTGAGTTATTGAGGGTGCACTATCTGAGGTATTGAGGGAGGCTTTTCTGAGGTATTGAGGGTGCACTACCTGAGGTATTGAGGGAGCACTTTCTGAGGTACTGAGGGTGTACTATCTGAGGTATTGATGGAGCATTTTCTGAGGTACTGAAAGTGCGCTGGCTAAGGTATTCAGGGAGCACTATCTGAGGAATTGAGGGTGCACTGTCTGAGGTATTGAGGGAGCATTTTCTGAGGTACTGAGGGAATACTTTCTGTGGTATTGAGCAAGCATTATCTGAGGTACTGAGGAAGTACTATCTGAGGTATTGAGGGAGAACTTTATGAGGTATTGTGGGAGGAATTACTGAGGTATTGAGGGAGCACTGTCTGAGGTATTGAGGGAGCACTTTTGAGGTATTGAGGGAGCACTGTCTGAGTACTGATGAAGCACTGCCTGAAGTACAGAGTGTATACTATCTGACGTATTGTGGGAGCACTTTCTAAGGTATTGAGTGAGCACTATCTGAGGTATTGAGTGAGCACTTTCTGAGGTATTGAGGGTGCACTTTCTGAGGTATTGAGGGAGCACTATCTGAGGTATTGAGGGAGCACTGTCTGAGTACTGAGGAAGCACTGCCTGAAGTACAGAGTGTACACTATCTGAAGTATTGAGGGAAATCTTTCTCAGTTATAGAGTGAGCACTATCTGAGGTATTGAGGGAGCACTTACTGAGGTATTGTGGGAGCATTATCTAAAGTATTGAGGGAGCACTTTCTAACGTATTGAGCGACCACCTTCTGAGGTACTTAGGAAGCACTATCTGAGTTATTGAGATTGCACTATCTGAGGTATTGATGGAGGCTTTTATGAGGTATTGAGTGTGCACTACCTGAGGTATTGAGGGAGCACTTTCTGAGGTAGTGAGGGAGCACATTCTGAGGTACTGAGGGTGTACTATCTGAGGTATTGATGGAGCATTTTCTGAGGTGCTGTTGGTGTGCTGGCTAAGGTATTCAGGGAGCACTATCTGAGGAATTGAGGGAGCACTTTCTGAGGTAATGAGGGACGGACTATCTGAGGTACTGAGTTATTCATTTCTGAGTTATTGGGTGTGCAGTATCTGAGGTACTGAGGAAGCACTATCTCAGATATTGAGGGAGCACTTTCTGAGGTATTTAAGTACCACTATTTGATTTGCTGAGGAAGCACTCTCTGAGGTACTGATGGAGCACTTTCTGAGGTATTGAGGATGCAGTATATGAGGTACTGAGGGAGCAATATCTGAGGTAATGAGGGAGCACTTTCTGACGTATTGAGGAAGCACTATTTGATTTGCTGAAGAAGCACTCTCTGAGGTACTGAGGGAGCACTTTCTGAGTTTTTGAGGAAGCACTATCAGAGATACTGAGGGAGTACTGTCTAAGGTATTGTGCAAGCACTATCTGAGGTACTGAGGGTGCAATATCTCGGGTATTGAGGGAGCACTTACTGAGGTATTGAGGAAGCGCTTTCTGATGTACTGCGGAAGCACTCTCTGAGGTACTGAGGGAGCACTTTCTGAGGTATTGAGCAAGCATTGCCTGAGGTACTGAGGGAGCACTCTGTGAGGTATTGAGGGAGATCTATCTGAACTATTGAGGAGCACTATCAGAAGTATTGAGGTAGCAATATATGAGGTACTGAGGGAGCACATTCTGAGGTATTGAGGAAGCAATTTTCTGATGTACAGAGGGGGCACATTCTGAGGTAATGAGTGAGCACTTTCTAAGCTATTGAATGAGCATTATATGAGTACTGAAGTAGCACTTTCTGAGGTATTGAGGGAGCACTATATGAGGTATTGGGGGAGTACTATCTGTGGTATTGAGGGAGCACGTTTTGAGGTATTGGGGTGTCCTATCTGCGGTATTGAGGGAGCACTTTCTGAGGTATTGAGGGAGCAAAGTCAAGGCATGGGGAGCACTATCTGAGGTATTGAGGCAGCACAATCTGAGATACTGAGGGATTACTTTCAGAGGTATTGAGCAAGCACTATCTGAGGTACTGAGGGAGCAATATCTCAGGTACTGAGGGAGCACTTTCTACGGTATTGAGCAAACATTGCCTGAGGTACTGAGGGAGCAGTCTCTGAGGTATTGAGGGAGATCTCTCTGAGGTATTGAGGAACACTATCTGAAGGTATTGAGGTACACTATCTGAGGTGTTGAGGGAGCCCATTCTGAGGTACTGAGGGTGTACTATCGGAGGAATTGATCGAGCATTTTCTGATATACTGAAGGTGCGTTGTCTAAGGGATTCAGGGAGCATTTTCTGAGGTATTGAGGGAGCACTGTGAGTACTGATGAAGCACTGCCTGAAGTACAGAGTGTGCACTATCTGACATATTGTGGGAGCACTTTCTAAGGTTTTGAGGGAGCACATTCTGAGGTATTGAGGAAGCAATATCTTAGGGACTGAGGGAGCATTATCTGACATACTGAGGGAGCATTATCTGATGTACTGAGGGAGCAAATTCTGTGGTACTGAGGAACCACTCTCTGAGATATTGAGGGTGCACTATCTGAGGTATTGAGGGAGCGCTATCGGAGGTATTGAGGGAGCACTGTCTGAGTACTGAGGAAGCACTGCCTGAAGTACAGAGTGTACACTATCTGAAGTATTGAGGGAGCACTTTCTGAGGTATTGAGTGAGCACTATCTGAGGTATTGAGGGAGCACTTACTGAGGTATTGTGGGAGCATTTTCTAAAGTATTGAGGGAGCACTTTCTGACGTATTGAGGGACAACCTTCTGAGGTACTTAGGAAGCACTATCTGAGGTATTGAGGGAGCACTTTCTGAGGTATTTAAGAAGCACTATTTGATTTGCTGAGGAAGCACTATCTGAGGTATTGATGGAGCACTTTTTGAGGTTTTGAGAAAGCACTATCTGAGATACTGAGGGAGTACTGTCTGAGGTATTGAGTAAGCAATATCTGAGGTACTGAGCGTGCAATATCTCGGGTATTGAGAAACCACTTTCTGATGTACTGAGGAAGCACTGTCTGAGGTACTGAGGGAGCACTTTCTGAGGTATTGAGCAAGAATTGCCTGAGGTCCTGAGGGAGCACTCTCTGAGGTATTGAGGGAGATCTACCTGAACTATTGAGGAACACTATCTGAAGTATTGAGGGAGCACTATCTGAGGTACTGAGGGAGCACTTTCTGTGGTATTGAGGAAGCAATATCTGAGGGACTGAGAGCATTATCTGATATACTGAGGGAGCATTATCTGATGTACTGAGGGAGCACTTTCTGTGGTACTGAGGGAGCACTTTCTGAGGTATTGAGGGTGCACTATCTGAGATATTGAGGGAGCACTATCTGAGGTACTGAGGGAGCATTGTCTGAGTACTGAGGAAGCACTGCCTGAAGTACAGAGTGTACACTATCTGAAGTATTGAGGGAGCACTTTCTGAGGTATTGAGTGAGCACTATCTGAGGTATTGAGGGAGCAGTAACTGAGGTATTGTGAGAGCATTTTCTAAAGTATTGAGGGAGCACTTTCTGACGTATTGAGGGAGAACCTTCTGAGGTACTTAGGAAGCAATATCTGAGTTATTGAGGGTGCACTATCTGAGGTATTGAGGGAGGCTTTTCTGAGGTATTGAGGGTGCACTACCTGAGGTATTGAGGGAGCACTTTCTGAGGTACTGAGGGTGTACTATCTGAGGTATTGATGGAGCATTTTCTGAGGTACTGAAAGTGCGCTGGCTAAGGTATTCAGGGAGCACTATCTGAGGAATTGAGGGTGCACTGTCTGAGGTATTGAGGGAGCATTTTCTGAGGTACTGAGGGAATACTTTCTGTGGTATTGAGCAAGCATTATCTGAGGTACTGAGGAAGTACTATCTGAGGTATTGAGGGAGAACTTTATGAGGTATTGTGGGAGGAATTACTGAGGTATTGAGGGAGCACTGTCTGAGGTATTGAGGGAGCACTTTTGAGGTATTGAGGGAGCACTGTCTGAGTACTGATGAAGCACTGCCTGAAGTACAGAGTGTACACTATCTGACGTATTGTGGGAGCACTTTCTAAGGTATTGAGTGAGCACTATCTGAGGTATTGAGTGAGCACTTTCTGAGGTATTGAGGGTGCACTTTCTGAGGTATTGAGGGAGCACTATCTGAGGTATTGAGGGAGCACTGTCTGAGTACTGAGGAAGCACTGCCTGAAGTACAGAGTGTACACTATCTGAAGTATTGAGGGAAATCTTTCTCAGTTATAGAGTGAGCACTATCTGAGGTATTGAGGGAGCACTTACTGAGGTATTGTGGGAGCATTATCTAAAGTATTGAGGGAGCACTTTCTAACGTATTGAGCGACCACCTTCTGAGGTACTTAGGAAGCACTATCTGAGTTATTGAGATTGCACTATCTGAGGTATTGATGGAGGCTTTTATGAGGTATTGAGTGTGCACTACCTGAGGTATTGAGGGAGCACTTTCTGAGGTAGTGAGGGAGCACATTCTGAGGTACTGAGGGTGTACTACCTGAGGTATTGATGGAGCATTTTCTGAGGTGCTGTTGGTGTGCTGGCTAAGGTATTCAGGGAGCACTATCTGAGGAATTGAGGGAGCACTTTCTGAGGTAATGAGGGACGGACTATCTGAGGTACTGAGTTATTCATTTCTGAGTTATTGGGTGTGCAGTATCTGAGGTACTGAGGAAGCACTATCTCAGATATTGAGGGAGCACTTTCTGAGGTATTTAAGTACCACTATTTGATTTGCTGAGGAAGCACTCTCTGAGGTACTGATGGAGCACTTTCTGAGGTATTGAGGATGCAGTATATGAGGTACTGAGGGAGCAATATCTGAGGTAATGAGGGAGCACTTTCTGACGTATTGAGGAAGTACTATTTGATTTGCTGAAGAAGCACTCTCTGAGGTACTGAGGGAGCACTTTCTGAGTTTTTGAGGAAGCACTATCAGAGATACTGAGGGAGTACTGTCTAAGGTATTGTGCAAGCACTATCTGAGGTACTGAGGGTGCAATATCTCGGGTATTGAGGGAGCACTTACTGAGGTATTGAGGAAGCGCTTTCTGATGTACTGCGGAAGCACTCTCTGAGGTACTGAGGGAGCACTTTCTGAGGTATTGAGCAAGCATTGCCTGAGGTACTGAGGGAGCACTCTGTGAGGTATTGAGGGAGATCTATCTGAACTATTGAGGAGCACTATCAGAAGTATTGAGGTAGCAATATATGAGGTACTGAGGGAGCACATTCTGACGTATTGAGGAAGCAATTTTCTGATGTACAGAGGGGGCACATTCTGAGGTAATGAGTGAGCACTTTCTAAGCTATTGAATGAGCATTATATGAGTACTGAAGTAGCACTTTCTGAGGTATTGAGGGAGCACTATATGAGGTATTGGGGGAGTACTATCTGTGGTATTGAGGGAGCACGTTTTGAGGTATTGGGGTGTCCTATCTGCGGTATTGAGGGAGCACTTTCTGAGGTATTGAGGGAGCAAAGTCTAGGCATGGGGAGCACTATCTGAGGTATTGAGGCAGCACAATCTGAGATACTGAGGGATTACTTTCAGAGGTATTGAGCAAGCACTATCTGAGGTACTGAGGGAGCAATATCTCAGGTACTGAGGGAGCACTTTCTACGGTATTGAGCAAACATTGCCTGAGGTACTGAGGGAGCAGTCTCTGAGGTATTGAGGGAGATCTCTCTGAGGTATTGAGGAACACTATCTGAAGGTATTGAGGTACACTATCTGAGGTGTTAAGGGAGCCCATTCTGAGGTACTGAGGGTGTACTATCGGAGGAATTGATCGAGCATTTTCTGATATACTGAAGGTGCGTTGTCTAAGGGATTCAGGGAGCATTTTCTGAGGTATTGAGGGAGCACTGTGAGTACTGATGAAGCACTGCCTGAAGTACAGAGTGTGCACTATCTGACATATTGTGGGAGCACTTTCTAAGGTTTTGAGGGAGCACATTCTGAGGTATTGAGGAAGCAATATCTTAGGGACTGAGGGAGCATTATCTGACATACTGAGGGAGCATTATCTGATGTACTGAGGGAGCAAATTCTGTGGTACTGAGGAACCACTCTCTGAGATATTGAGGGTGCACTATCTGAGGTATTGAGGGAGCACTGTCTGAGTACTGAGGAAGCACTGCCTGAAGTACAGAGTGTACACTATCTGAAGTATTGAGGGAGCACTTTCTGAGGTATTGAGTGAGCACTATCTGAGGTATTGAGGGAGCACTTACTGAGGTATTGTGGGAGCATTTTCTAAAGTATTGAGGGAGCACTTTCTGACGTATTGAGGGACAACCTTCTGAGGTACTTAGGAAGCACTATCTGAGGTATTGAGGGAGCACTTTCTGAGGTATTTAAGAAGCACTATTTGATTTGCTGAGGAAGCACTATCTGAGGTATTGATGGAGCACTTTTTGATTTTTGAGAAAGCACTATCTGAGATACTGAGGGAGTACTGTCTGAGGTATTGAGTAAGCAATATCTGAGGTACTGAGCGTGCAATATCTCGGGTATTGAGAAACCACTTTCTGATGTACTGAGGAAGCACTGTCTGAGGTACTGAGGGAGCACTTTCTGAGGTATTGAGCAAGAATTGCCTGAGGTCCTGAGGGAGCACTCTCTGAGGTATTGAGGGAGATCTACCTGAACTATTGAGGAACACTATCTGAAGTATTGAGGGAGCACTATCTGAGGTACTGAGGGAGCACTTTCTGAGGTATTGAAGAAGCAATTGTCTGATGTACAGAGGGAGCACATTCTGAGGTACTGAGTGAGCACTTTCTGAGCTATTCAGTGAGCATTATATGAGTACTGAGGTAGCACTTTCTGAGGTATTGAGGGAGCACTTTATGAGGTATTGGGGGAGCATTATCTGAGGTATTGGGGTGTTCTATCTGCAGTATTGAGGGAGCACTTTCTGAGATATTGAGGGAGCAAAATCTAAGGCATGGGGAGCACTATCTGAGGTATTTAGTAAGCACCATCTGAGACACTGAGGGAGTACTTTCAGAGGTATTTAGCAAGCACTATGTGAGGTACTGAGGGAGCAATATCTCAGGTACTGAGGGAGCACTTTCTAAGGTATTGAGCAAGCATTGCCTGAGGTACTGGCGGAGCACTCTCTGAGGTATTTAGGGAGATCTCTCTGAGGTATTGAGGAACACTATCTGAAGGTACTGAGGAACACTATCTGAGGTATTGAGGGAGCACTTTGAGGTATTGAGGGTGCACGTACTGAGGTATTGAGGAAGCAATATCTGAGGGACTGAGGGAGCATTATCTGACATACTGAGGGAGCATTATCTGATGTACTGAGGGAGCACTTTATGTGGTACTGAGGAAGCACTTTCTGATGTATTGAGGGTGCAATATCTGAGGTATTGAGGGAGCACTTACTGAGGTATTGAGGGAGCATTTTCTAAAGTATTGAGGGAGCACTTTCTGACGTATTGAGGGAGAACCTTCTGAGGTACTTAGGAAGCACTATCTGAGTTATTGAGGGTGCACTATCTGAGGTATTGAGGGAGGCTTTTCTGAGGTACTGAGGGTGCACTACCTGAGGTATTGAGGGAGCACTTTCTGAGGTATTGAGGGTGCACTTTCTGAGGTATTGAGTGAGCACTATCTAGGTATTGAGGGAGCACTTACTGAGGTATTGTGGGAGCATTTTCGAAAGTATTGAGGGAGCACTTTCTGACGTATTGAGGGACAACCTTCTGAGGTACTTAGGAAGCACTATCTGAGTTATTGAGATTGCACTATCTGAGGTATTGAGGGAGGATTTTCTGAGGTACTGAGGTGCACTACATGAGGTATTGAGGGAGCACTTAATGAGGTACTGAGTGTGTACTACCTGAGGTATTGATGGAGCATTTTCTGAGGTACTGAATGTGCGCTGGCTAAGGTATTCAGGGAGCACTATCTGAGGAATTGAGGGAGCACGTTCTGAGGTAATGAGGGACGGACTATCTGAGGTACTGAGTTATTCCTTTCTGAGTTATTGGGTGTGCAGTAACTGAGGTACTGAGGAAGCACTATCTGAGGTAATGAGGGAGCACTTTCTGAGGTATTTAAGAAGCACTATTTGATTTGCTGAGGAAGCACTATCTGAGGTATTGATGGAGCACTTTTTGAGGTTTTGAGAAAGCACTATCTGAGATACTGAGGGAGTACTGTCTGAGGTATTGAGTAAGCAATATCTGAGGTACTGAGCGTACAATATCTCGGGTATTGAGGAACCACTTTCTGATGTACTGAGGAAGCACTGTCTGAGGTACTGAGGGAGCACTTTCTGAGGTATTGAGCAAGAATTGCCTGAGGTCCTGAGGGAGCACTCTCTGAGGTATTGAGGGAGATCTACCTGAACTATTGAGGAACACTATCTGAAGTATTGAGGGAGCACTATCTGAGGTACTGAGGGAGCACTTTCTGAGGTATTGAAGAAGCAATTGTCTGATGTACAGAGGGAGCACATTCTGAGGTACTGAGTGAGCACTTTCTGAGCTATTCAGTGAGCATTATATGAGTACTGAGGTAGCACTTTCTGAGGTATTGAGGGAGCACTTTATGAGGTATTGGGGGAGCATTATCTGAGGTATTGGGGTGTTCTATCTGCAGTATTGAGGGAGCACTTTCTGAGGTATTGAGGGAGCAAAATCTAAGGCATGGGGAGCACTATCTGAGGTATTTAGTAAGCACCATCTGAGACACTGAGGGAGTACTTTCAGAGGTATTTAGCAAGCACTATGTGAGGTACTGAGGGAGCAATATCTTAGGTACTGAGGGAGCACTCTCTGAGGTATTGAGGGAGATCTCTCTGAGGTATTGAGGAACACTATCTGAAGGTATTGAGGAACACTATCTGAGGTATTGAGGGAGCACTTTGAGGTATTGAGGGTGCACGTACTGAGGTATTGAGGAAGCAATATCTGAGGGACTGAGGGAGCATTATCTGACATACTGAGGGAGCATTATCTGATGTACTGAGGGAGCACGTTATGTGGTACTGAGGAAGAACTTTCTGATGTATTGAGGGTGCACTATCTGAGGTATTGAGGGAGCACTTACTGAGGTATTGAGGGAGCATTTTCTAAAGTATTGAGGGAGCACTTTCTGACGTATTGAGGGAGAACCTTCTGAGGTACTTAGGAAGCACTATCTGAGTTATTGAGGGTGCACTATCTGAGGTATTGAGTGAGGCTTTTCTGAGGTACTGAGGGTGCACTACCTGAGGTATTGAGGGAACACTTTCTGAGGTACTGAGGGTGTACTATCTGAGGTATTGATGGAGCGGTTTCTGAGGTACTGAAGGTGCGCTGGCTAAGGTATTCAGGGAGCACTATCTGAGGAATTGAGGGAGCACTTTCTGAGGTAATGAGGGACGGAATATCTGAGGTATTTAAGAAGCACTATTTCATTTGCTGAGGAAGCACTCTCTGAGGTACTGAGGGAGCACTCTCTGAGGTATGGAGGGAGATCTATCTGAGATATTGAGGGAGCACTTTCTGAGGTATTGAGGGTTCTCCTTCTGAGGTCATGAGGGAGCACTTGCTGACGTACAGAGTGTGCACTATCCGTGGTTCCGAGGAAGCACTTTCTGAGGTATTGAGGAAGTACAATGTGAGTGCTGAGGGAGCACTGTCTGAGGTATTGAGGGAGTACTTTCTGTGGTAGTGAGCAAGCACTATCTGAGGTACTGAGGAAGTACTATCTGAGGTATTGAGGAAGCACTATTTGATTTACTGAAGAAGCATTCCCTGAGGTATTGAGGGAGCACTTTCTGAAGTATTGAGGAGGCACTATCTGATGCACTGAGGAAGCACTCTCTGAGGCATTGAGGGAACATTTTCTGAGGTATTGAGGGAGATCCATCTGAGGCATTAAGGTTCATTATCTGAGGTATTGAAGGAGCACTTTCTCAGGTAATGTGGATGCACTATGTGAGGTACTGAGTGTGCAATAACTCAAGTATTGAGGGAGCACTTTCTGAGGTATTGAGGAAGCACTATTTGATTTGCTGAGGAAGCACTCTCTGAGGTACTGAGGGAGCACTATCTGAGGTATTGAGGAAGCACTATCTGAGATACTGAGGGAGTACTGTCTGAGGTGTTGAGCAAGCACTATCTGAGGTACTGAGGGTGCAATATCTCAGGTATTGAAGGAGCACTTTCTGAGGTAGTAAGGAAGCACTATCTGATGCACTGAGGAAGCACTCTCTGAGGTACTGATGGAGCACTTTCTGAAGTATTGAGCAAGCATTTCCTGAGGTACTGAGGGAACAATCACTGAGGTATTGAGGGAGATCTATCTGAGGTATTGAGGAGCACTATCTGAAGTATTGAGGGAGCACTATCTGAAGAACTGAGGGAGCACTGTCTGATGTACTGAGGTAGCACTTTCTGAGGTATTGAGTGAGCACTTTCTGAGCTATTGCGTGAGCATTACATGAGGTACTAAGATAGCACTTTCTGAGGTATTGAGGGAGCATTATTTGAGGTATTGGGGAGTACTATCTGAGGTATTGAGGGAGCACTTTCTGAGGTATTGTGGGTACTCCTTCTGAGGTAATGAGGGAGCACTTGCTGTCGTACTGAGTGTGCACTACCTGTGGTAGCGAGGAAGCACTTTCTGAGGTATTGAGGAAGTACAATGTGAGTGCTGAGGGAGCACTATCTGAGGTACTGAGGTAGCACTATCTGAGGTACTGAGGGAGCACTATCTGAGGTACTGAGGGAGCACTGTCTGAGGTATTGAGGGAGTAATTTCTGAGGTACTGCGGGAGTACTTTCTGTGGTTGTGAGCAAGCACTATCTGAGGTACTGAAGAAGTGCTGTCTGAGGTATTGAGGAAGCACTATTTGATTTACTGAGGAAGCATTCCCTGAGGTATTGAGGTAGCACTTTCTGAGGTATTGAGGGAGCACTGTCTGAGTACTGATGAAGCACTGCCTGAAGTACAGAGTGTGCACTATCTGACGTATTGTGGGAGCACATTCTAAGGTATTGAGTGAGCACTATCTGAGGTATTGAGGGAGCACGTTGAGGTATTGAGGGAGCACTTTCTGAGGTATTCAGGAAGCAATATCTGAGGGACTGAGGGAGCATTATCTGACATACTGAGGGAGGATTATCTGATGTACTGAGGGAGCACATTCTGTGGTAGTTAGGAAGCACTTTCTGATGTATTGAGGGTGCACTATCTGAGGTATTGAGAAAGCACTTTCTGATGTACTGAGGATGCACTCTCTGAGGTACTGAGGGAGCACTTTCTGAGGTATTGAGCAAGCATTGCCTGAGGTACTGAGGGAGCACTCTCTGAGGTATTGAGGGAGATGTACATGAACTATTGAGGAACACTATCTGAAGTATTGAGGGAGCACTATCTGAGGTACGAAGGGGGCACTTTCTGAGGTATTGAGGAAGCAATATTCTGATGTACAGAGGGAGCACATTCTGAGGTACTGAGTGAGCATTTTCTGAGCTAATGAGTGAGCATTATATGAGTACTGAGGTAGCACTTCCTGAGGTATTGAGGGAGCACTGTCTGAGGTATTGGGGGAGCACTATCTGAGATATTGAGGGAGCACTATTTGAGGTATTGGGGTGTTCTATCTGCAGTATTGAGGGAGGACTTTCTGAGTTATTGAGGGAGCAAAATCTAAAGTATGGAGAGCACTAACTGAGGTATTGAGTAATCACCATCTGAGATACTGAGGGAGTACTTTCAGAGGAATTGAGCAAACACTATGTGAGGTACTGAGGGAGCAATATCTCAGGCACTGAGGGAGCACTTTCTAAGGTATTGAGCAAGCATTGCCTGAGGTACTGAGGGAGCAGTCTCTGAGGTATTGAGGGAGATCTCTCTGAGGTATTGAGGAACACTATCTGAAGGTATTGAGGAACACTATCTGAGGTGTTGAGGGAGCACTTTCTGAGGTACTGAGGGTGTACTATCGGAGGTATTGATCGAGCATTTTCTGATATACTGAAGGTGCACTGCCTAAGGTATTCAGGGAGCACTCTCTGAGGTATTGAGGGAGCAGTTACTGAGGTAATGCGGGACGGTCAATCTGAGGTACAGAGGGAGCCCTTTCTGAGGTATTGGTTGTGCACTATCTCAGGAACTGAGGAAGCACTATCTGAGGTATTGAGGGAGTACTTTCTGAGGTACTGAGGAAGCACTGTCTGAGGTATTGAGGGAGCACTTTCTGAGGTATTGAGGAAGCACTATTTGATTTGTTGAGGAAGCACTCTCTGAGGTACTGAGGGAGCACTTTCTGAGGTTTTGAGTAAGCACTTTCTGAGCTACTGAGGGAGCACTGTCTGAGTACTGAGGAAGCACTGTCTGAAGTATAGAGTGTACACTATCTGAGGTATTGAGTGAACACTTTCTGAGTTATGGAGGGTGCTCCCTCTGAGGTATTGAGCGAGAACTTTCTGAGATATTGAGGAAGCACTATCTGAGGTACAGTGTAAGCACTTTCTGAGGCATTGAGGGTGCTCCCTCTGAGGTATTGAGCGAGAACTTTCTGAGATATTGAGGAAGCACCATGTGAGTACTGAGGGTGCACTATCTGATGCACTGAGGAAGCACTACTGAGATATTGAGAGAGCACTGTCTGAGATATCAGAGGTACTGAGGGAGCACTACCTGAGGTATTGTGGAAGCAGTTTCGGAGGTATTGAGGGACGGATATCTGAGGTACTGGGGGAACATTTTCTGAGGTACTGAGAGAACACTTTCTGAGTTATTGTGGTTGCACTATCAGAGGTATTGAGGGAGCACTTTCTGGCGTAGTGAGGGTGAACTATTTGAGGTATTGGAGGAGAAATTTCTGAGGTATTGAGGGAGCACTTTCTGAGGTACTGAGTGTGCACTATCTGTGATATTGAGGGAACACTTGCTGAGGTATTGAGGGAGTTCCTTCTGAGGTATTGAAGGAGCACTATCAGAGGTAATGAGGGAGCACAATCAGAGGTATTGAGGAAGATCTATCTGAGGTGTTGAGGAAGCACTATATGACATATGGAAGGAGCTCTTTCTGAGGTACTGAGGCAGCACAAATTTGAGATATTGAGGGAGCACCTTCTGAGGTATTGAGGGAGCACTATCAGATGTATTGAGGGAGCACTATCTGAACTATTGAGGAAACGCATTCTGAGGTAATGAGAGTGCTCTATCTGAGGCATTGAGGGAGCCTTTTCTGAGGTATTGAGGGAGCATTTTCTGAGGTACTAAAGGTGCACTATCTGAGGTATTGAGGGAGCACTTTCTGAGGTATTGGGGGAGCACTTTCCAATGTACTGTAGGAGCACCTTCCGAGGTATTGAGGGAGCACTGTCTGAGGTATTGGGGGAGCACTATCTGAGATATTGAGGGAGCACTATTTGAGGTATTGGGGTGTTCTATCTGCAGTATTGAGGGAGAACTAACTGAGGTATTGAGGGAGCAAAATCTAAGGCATGTGGAACACTATCTGAGGTATTGAGTAAGCACCATCTGAGATACAGAGGGAGTACTTTCAGAGGTATTGAGCAAGCACTATGTGAGGTACTGAGGGAGCAATATCTCAGGTACTGAGGGAGCACTTTCTACGGTATTGAGCAAGCATTGCCTGAGGTACTGAGGGAGCACTGTCTGAGAAATTGAGGGAGAGATCTCTGAGGTATTGAGGAACACTATCTGAAGGTATTGAGGAACACTATCTGAGGTGTTGAGGGAGCACTTTCTGAGGTACTGAGGGTGTTACTATCGGAGGTATTGATCGAGCATTTTCTGATATACTGAAGGTGCACTGTCTAAGGTATTCAGGGAGCACTATCTGAGGTATTGAGGGAGCACTTACTGAGGTAATGAGGGACGGTCAATCTGAGGTACAGAGGGAGCCCTTTCTTAGGTATTGGGTGTGCACTATCTCAGGAACTGAGGAAGCACTATCTGAGGTATTGAGGGAGTACTTTCTGAGGTACTGAGGGAGTACTTTCTCAGGTACTGTGCGAGCACTATCTGAGGTACTGAGGAAGCACTGTCTGAGGTATTGAGGGAGCACTTTCTGAGGTTTTGAGGAAGCACTATCTGAGATAATGAGGGAGTACTGTCTGAGGTATTGAGCAAGCACTATGTGAGGTACTGAGGGAGCAATATCTCAGGTACTGAGGGAGCACTTTCTACGGTATTGAGCAAGCATTGCCTGAGGTACTGAGGGAGCACTCTCTGAGGTATTGAGGGAGAGATCTCTGAGGTATTGAGGAACACTATCTGAAGGTATTGAGGAACACTATCTGAGGTGTTGAGGGAGCACTTTCTGAGGTACTGAGGGTGTACTATCGGAGGTATTGATCGAGCATTTTCTGATATACTGAAAGTGCACTGCCTAAGGTATTCAGGGAGTACTATCTGAGGTATTGAGGGAGCACTTACTGAGGTAATGAGGGACGGTCAATCTGAGGTACAGAGGGAGCCCTTTCTGAGGTATTGGGTGCGCACTATCTCAGGAACTGAGGAAGCACTATCTGAGGTATTGAGGGAGTACATTCTGAGGTACGGAGGAAGTACTTTCTGAGGTACTGTGCGAGCACTATCTGAGGTACTGAGGAAGCACTGTCTGAGGTATTGAGGGAGCACTTTCTGATGTATTGATGAAGCACTATTTGATTTGCTGAGGAAGCACTCTCTGAGGTACTGAGGGAGCACTTTCTGAGGTATTGAGTAAGCACTTTCTGAGCTACTGAGGGAGCACTGTCTGAGTACTGAGGAAGCAATGTCTGAAGTATAGAGTGTACACTATCTGAGGTATTGAGGGAACACATTCTGAGTTATTGAGGGTGCACCCTCTGAGGTATTGAGCGAGGACTTTCTGAGATATTGAGGAAGCACTATCTGAGGTACTGAGGGAGCACTTTCTGACGTATTGAGGGTGCACTATCTGTGGTACAGAGTAAGCACTTTCTGAGGTATTGAGGGTGCTCCCTCTGAGGTATTGAGCGAGAACTTTCTGAGATATTGAGGAAGCACCATGTGAGTACTGAGGGTGCACTATCTGAGGCACTGAGGAAGCACTACTGAGATATTGAGAGAGCACTGTCTGAGATATCAGAGGTACTGAGGGAGCACTACCTGAGGTATTGTGGAAGCAGTTTCGGAGGTATTGAGGGACGGATATCTGAGGTACAGGTGGAGCATTTTCTGAGGTACTGAGAGAACACTTTCTGAGTTATTGTGGTTGCACTATCAGAGGTATTGAGGGAGCACTTTCTGGTGTAGTGAGGGTGAACTATTTGAGGTATTGAGGGAGAAATCTCTGAGGTATTGAGGGAGCATTTTCTGAGGTACTGAATGTGCACTATCTGTGATATTGAGGGAACACTTGCTGAGGTATTGAGGGAGTTCCTTCTGAGGTATTGAGGGAGCAGTATCTGAGGTAATGAGGGAGCACAATCAGAGGTATTGAGGAAGATCTATCTGAGGTGTTGACGAAGCAGTATATGACATATGGAGGGAGCAGTTTCTGAGGTACTGAATCAGCACAAATTTGAGGTATTGAGGGAGCACCTTCTGAGGTATTGAGGGAGCACTATCAGATGTATTGAGGGAGTACTATCTGAGCTATTGAGGAAACACATTCTGAGGTAATGAGAGTGCTCTATCTGAGGCATTGAGGGAGCCTTTTCTGAGGTATTGAGGGAGCATTTTCTGAGGTACTAAAGGTGCACTATCTGAGGTATTGAGGGAGCACTTTCTGAGGTATTGGGGGAGCACTTTCCAATGTACTGTAGGAGCACCTTCTGAGGTATTCAGGGAGCACTGTCTGAGGTATTGGGGGAGCACTATCTGAGATATTGAGGGAGCGCTATTTGAGGTATTGGGGTGTTCTATCTGCAGTATTGAGGGAGGACTTTCTGAGGTATTGAGGGAGCAAAATCTAAGGCATGGGGAGCTCTATCTGAGGTATTGAGTAAGCACCATTTGAGATACTGAGGGAGTACTTTCAGAGGTATTGAGCAAGCTCTATGTGAGGTACTGAGGGGGCAATATCTCAGGTACTGAGGGAGCACTTTCTACGGTATTGAGCAAGCAATGCCTGAGGTACTGAGGGAGTACTTTCTGAGGTACTGAGGGAGTACTTTCTGAGGTACTGTGCGAGCACTATCTGAGGTACTGAGGAAGCACTGTCTTAGGTATTGAGGGAGCACCTTCTGAGGTATTGAGGAAGCACTATTTGATTTGCTGAGGAAGCACTCTCTGAGGTACTGAGGGAGCACTTTCTGAGGTTTTGAGGAAGTACTGTCTGAGGTATTGAGCAAGCACTATCTGAGGTACTGAGGAAGCACTCTCTGAGGTACTGATGGAGCACTTTCTGAGGTATTGAGCAAGCATTTCCTGAGGTACTGAGGGAGAACTCTCTGAGGTATTGAGTGTGATCTATCTGAGGTATTGAGGAGCACTATCAGAAGTATTGAGGGAGCACTATCTGATGTACTGAGGTAGCACTTTCTGAGGTATTGAGTGAGCACTTTCTGAGCTATTGTGTGAGCATTATGTGAGGTACCAAGGAAGCACTTTCTGAGGTATTGAGGATGTACAATGTGAGTGCTGAGGGAGCACTGTCTGAGGTATTGAGGGAGTACTTTCTGAGGTACTGAGGGAGTACTTTCTGTGGTAGTGAGCAAGCACTATCTGAGGTACTGAGGAAGTACTTTCTGAGGTATTGAGGAAGCACTATTTGATTTACTGAGGAAGCATTCCCTGAGGTATTGAGGGAGCACTTTCTGAAGTATTGAGGAGGCACTATCTGATGTACTGAGGAAGCACTCTCTGAGGCACTTAGGGAACGTTTTCTGAGGTATTGAGGGAGATCCATCTGAGGCATTAAGGAACACTATCTGAGGTATTGAGGCAGCACTTTCTCAGGTAATGCGGAAGCACGATGTGAGGTACTGAGTGTGCAATAACTCAAGTGTTGAGGGAGCGCTTTCTGAGGTACTGAGGAAGCACTGCCTGAGGTACTGAGGGCGCACTTTCTGAGGTATTGAGGAAGCACTGCCTGAGGTACTGCGGGAGCACTCTCTGAGGTATTGAGGGAGATCTATGTGAGGTATTGAGGAACACTATCTGAGGTATTGAGGGAGCACTCTCTGAGGAACTGAGAGAGCACTATTTCAGGTGTTGAGGTTGCACTTTCTGAGGTATTGAGGGAGCACTATCTAAGGTGTGGGGGAGCACTATCTGAGGTATTGAGCGATCACACACTGAGGTATTGAGGGACCATTATCTGTGGTGCAGAAGAAGCACTTTCTGAGGTATTGAGGAAGCACTATCTCTGGTATTTAGGGAGCAATCTTTGAGGATCTGAGGAAGCACTATCTGAGGTATTGAGTGAGCACTATCTGTGGAATTGAGGCAGCACTTTCTGAAGTTCTGACGAAGCACTATCTGAGGTATTGAGGACGCACTTTCTGCGGTACTGAGGAAGCACTATCTGAGGTACTAAGGGAGCATTATCTGACACACTGAGGGAACAATATCTGAGGTACTGAGGGAGCACTTTCTGTGGTACTGAGGAAGCACTTTCTGAGGTATTGAGGGTGCACTATCTGAGGTATTGACGCAGCACTTTCTGAGGTATTGAGAGAGCAATTACTGAGGCACTAAGGGTGCACTATCTGAGGTATTGAGGGAGCACTATCTGAGGTATTGAGGGAACTCCTGATGTATTGAGCGAGTATTTTCTGAGGTATTGTGGAAGCAGTATCTGAGGTACTGTGGGACCAGTTTATGACGTATTGAGGAAGCACTGTCTGAGGTACTGAGGGAGTACTTTCTGAGGTATTGTGAGACCATTATCTAAAGCATGGAGGGAGCACTTTCTAAGGTAATGAGGGAGCACCTTCTGAGATACGTAGGAAGCACTATCTGAGGTACTGTGGGAGCACTTTCTGAGATATTGAGGAAGCCTTTTCTGAGGTATTGAGGGAGCACTTTCTGAGGTAGTGAGGGAACAATTTCTGATGGACTGAGGGTGTACTATCTGAGGTATTGATGGAGCATTATCTGAAGTACTGAAGGTGCGCTAGCTAAGGTGCTCAGGGAGCACTATCTGCGGAACTGAGGGAGCACTTTCTGAGGTAATGAGGGACGGACTATCTGAGGTATTGAGGGAGTACTTTCTGAGGTACTAAGGGAGTACTTTCTGAGGTATTGAGCAAGCACTATCTGAAGTACTGAGGAAGCACTATCTGAGGTATTGAGGGAGTACTTTCTGAGGTATTGAGCAAGCACTTTCTGAGGTATTGAGGAAGCAATTTTCTGAGGTACTGCGGGAGCACTTTCTGAGGTATTGAGTAAGTACTTTCTGAGCTACTGAGGGAGCACTGTCTGAGTACTGAGGAAGCACTGTCTGAAGTATAGAGTGTACACTATCTGAGGTATTGAGGGAACACTTTCTGAGTTATTGAGGGTGCTCCCTCTGAGGTATTGAGCGAGAACTTTCTGAGATATTGAGGAAGCACTATCTGAGGTACTGAGGGAGCACTTTCTGACGTATTGAGGGTGCACTATCTGTGGTACAGAGTAAGCACTTTCTGAGGTATTGAGGGTGCTCCCTCTGAGGTATAGAGCGAGAACTTTCTGAGATATAGAGGAAGCACCATGTGAGTACTGAGGGTGCACTATCTGAGGCACTGAGGAAGCACTACTGAGATATTGAGAGAGCACTGTCTGAGATATCAGAGGTACTGAGGGAGCACTACCTGAGGTATTGTGGAAGCAGTTTCGGAGGTATTGAGGGACGGATATCTGAGGTACTGGGGGAACATTTTCTGAGGTACTGAGAGAACACTTTCTGAGTTATTGTGGTTGCACTATCAGAGGTATTGAGGGAGCACTTTCTGGCGTAGTGAGGGTGAACTATTTGAGGTATTGAGGGAGAAATTTCTGAGGTATTGAGGGAGCACTTTCTGAGGTACTGAGTGTGCACTATCTGTGATATTGAGGGAACACTTGCTGAGGTATTGAGGGAGTTCCTTCTGAGGTATTGAAGGAGCACTATCAGAGGTAATGAGGGAGCACAATCAGAGGTATTGAGGAAGAACTATCTGAGGTGTTGAGGAAGCACTATGTTACATATGGAGGGAGCACTTTCTGAGGTACTGAGGCAGCACAAATTTGAGGTATTGAGGGAGCACTATCAGATGCATTGAGGGAGCACTATCTGAGCTATTGAGGAAATAATCTGAGGTAATGAGAGTGCTCTATCTGAGGCATTGAGGGAACTTTCTGAGGTACTGGGCGAGCACTTTCTGATGTACTGTAGGAGAACCTTCAGAGGTATTGAGGGAGCACTGTCTGAGGTATTGAGGAACCACTATCTGATGTACTGAGGAAACACTATCTGAGGTACAGAGGGAACACTTTCTAAGGTATTCAGCAAGCACTATCTGAGGTACTGAGGGAGCATAATCAGAGGTATTGAGGAAGATCTATCTGAGGTATTGAGGAAGCACTATCTGAGGTACTGAGGAAGCACTATATGACGTATTGAGGGAGCACATTCTGAGTTACTGAGGCAGCACAAGTTTGAGGTAATGAGGTAGCACTTTCTGATGTATTGGGTGTGCACTATCTGAGGTACTGAAGGTGCACTACCTGTGGTATTGAGGAAGCACTTTCGGCGGTATTGTGGGAGCAACAGTCCAAAGATGTGCCGGTCAGGTGAATTGGCCATGCTAAATTGCCCGTAGTGTTAGGCAAGGGGTAGATGTAGGGGTATGGGTGGTTTGCGCTTCGGCGGGGCGGTGTGGACTTGTTGGGCCGAAGGGCCTGTTTCCACATTGTAAGTAATCTAATCTAATCTAATCTAATTCAATTTCCAAGGTATTGTGGGACGGAGATCTGAGGTACTGAGCGAACACTATCTGACATATAGAGGGTGCACTTTCTAAGGTATTCAGTGAGCACCCTCTGAGGAATTGAGGGAGCACTTTCTGAGATATTGTGGGAGCACCTTCTGAGGGACTTAGGAAGCACTATCTGAGGTATTGAGGGTGTACTATCTGAGGTATTGAGGGAGGACTTTCTGAGGTAGTGAGGGAGCACTTTCTAAGGCATTGAGGAAACAATTTCTGAGGCATTGAGGAAGCACTTTCTGAGGCATTGAGGGAGCACTTTCTGAGGTATGGATGAAGCTCTTTCAGAGGTGTTGAGGGAGCACTATCTGAGGAACTGAGGGAGCAATATCTGAGGTACTGCGGGAGCACTTTCTGAGGTATTGAGGGAACACTATCTGATGTATTGGGGAGCACTATCTAAGGTATTGGGGAGCACTATCTGAGGTATTGAGGGAGCACATTCTGAGGTATTGAGGGAGAAATCTCTGAGGATCTGAGGAAGCACTATCTGAGGTACTGAGGGAGCATCATCTGTGGTACTGAGGGAGCACTTTTCAAGGTACTGAGGGAGCACTTTCTGAGGTATTAAGGGTGCACTTTCTGAGGTATTGAGGGAGAACTTTCTGAGGTATTGGGTGTGCACTATCTGAGGTACTGAGGGAGCACTATCTGAGATATTGAGGGAACACATTCTGAGATATTGAGGAAGCACTATCTGAGGTACTGAGGAAGCACTATCTGAGGTACTGAGGGAGCACTTTCTGACATATAGAGGGTGATCTTTCTAAGGTATTGAGGGAGCACTCCCTGAGGTATTGAGGGAGCACCTTCTGAGGTATTGTGGGAGCATTATCTAAAGTTTTGGGGGGGACCTTTCTGAGGCATTGAGCGACCATCTTCTGAAGTATTTAGGAAGCACTAACTGAGTTATTGAGATTGCATTGTCTGAGGTATTGAGGGAGGACTTCCTGAGGTTTGAGAGAGCACTTTCTGAGGTATTGAGGGAGCTCCTTCTCAGGTATTGAGCGACTACTTTCTGACGTATTGAGGGTGCATTATCTGAGGTACTGAGGGAGCACTTTCTGACGTATTGAGGGTGCACTATCTGAGGTACTGAAGGAGCACTTTCTGACGTATTGAGGGAGCACTATCTGTGATACTGAGGGAGCACTTTCTGACGTATTGAGGAAGCACTATCTGAACTATTGAGGGATCAAGTTCTGAGGTATTGAGAAAGCACTCTCTGAGGTACTGACGAAGCACTTTCAGAGGTATTGATCAAGCAGTATCTGAGGTATTGAGGGAGAACTATCTGAGGTACTGAGGGGGCACTTTCTGACGTATTGAGTGTGTGATATCTGAGGTACTGTGGAAGTACTATCTGAGGTATTCAGGGCGCACTTTCTGAGGTACTGAGGAAACACTATCTGAGGTACTGAGGGTGCACTATCTGAGGTATTAAGGGAGCACTTTCTGAGGTCCTGAGGAAGCACTATCTATGGTATTGAGGGTGCACTTTCTGAGTTATTGAGGGTGCACTATCTGAGGTATTGACGGAGCACTTTCTGAGGTATTGAAAGAGCAATTTCTGAGGTACTGAGGGTGCACTTTCTGTGGTATTGAGGAAGCACCATCTGTGTACTGAGAGAGCACTATCTGAGGTATTTAGGCGGCACTATCTGAGGTAATGACGGCACACTTTCTGCGGAACTGAGGAAGAACTACCTGCGGTACTGAGGGAGCATTATCTGAGGTACTGTGGGAACACTTTCTCAGGTACTGAGGGAGCAATTTCTGAGTTATGAGGGTGCACTATCTGAGATGTTGAGGTAGCACTTCCCGAGGTATTGAAGGAGCTCCTTCTGAGGTATTGAGCAGGTAGTTTCTGAGGTATTGAGGGAGCACTTCCTTAGGTATTGAGGGAGCACTACCTGAGATTTGAGAGAGCACTTTCTGAGGTATTGACGGAGTACTTTATGAAGTATTGAGGGAGCACTATCTGTGGTACTGAGGAAGCACTTTCTGAGGTATTGAGGAAGCACTTTCTGAGGTACTGAGAAAGCACTTTCTGTGGTATTGAGGGTACACTTTCTGAGTTATTGAGGGAGCACTTTTTGAGGTATAGAGGGAGCAATATCTGAGGTATGAGGGTGCACTATCTGAGGTATTGAGGGAGCACATTCTGAGGTATTGAGTGAGCTCCTTCTGAGATATTGAGCAAGTAGTTTCTAAGGTATTGAGGCAGCCCTACCTCAGGTACTGAGGGAGCACTTTCTGAGGTATTGAGGAGGCACTTCCTGAGGTTTGAGAGAGCACTTTCTGAGGTATTGAGGGAGTACATTCCGAGGTATTGAGGGAGCACAGTCTGTAGTACCAAGGAAGCACTACCTGAGATACTGAGGAAGCACTATCTGAGGTATTCAAGGAGCACTTTCTGAGGAATTGAGGAAACACTATCTGATGTACTGACGAAGCACTATCTGAGGTATTCAGGGAGCACTTCCTGAGGTATTGAGGAAGCACTTTCTGTGGTAGTGAGGGAGCACTTTCTGAGGTATGGAGAGAGTTCGATCTGAGGTATTGAGGGTGCAATTTCTGAGGTACAGAAAGAGCACTTTCTGAGTTACTGAGTGAGCTCTTTCTGAGGTATTGACGTAGCACATCCGAGGTATTGAGGAAACACAATCTGAGTTATTGTGGGAGCACTTCCTGAGGTACTGAGAGAGCACTTTCTGAAGTATTGAGGGAGCACTTTCTAATGTATTGAGTGAGCAGTTTCTGAGGGACTGAGAGAGCACATTGTGAGTTGATGAGGGAGCACTTTCTGAGGTATTGAGGGTTCACTATCTGAGGTTTGCGGGATCACGTTCTGAGGCATTGAGGAAGCATTCTCTGAGGTATTGAGGAAGCACTATGTGAAGTATTGATGATGCACTATCTGAGGTACTGAAGAAGCACTATCTGAGTTATTGTCGGAACAATCTCTAAGGTACGGAGAGAGCACAATCTGAGGTATTAAGGGAGCACTTTCTGATGTATTGAGGGAGCAGTTTCTGAGGTATTGAGGGAGCTCCTTCTGAGGTATTGAGCAATTAGTTTCTGAGGTATTGAGGAAGCACTTTCTCAGGTATTGTGGAAGCACTATCTGATGTACTGAGGAAGCACCATCTGGGTACTGAGGGAGCACTATCTGAGGTATTGATGGAGCACATGGTGCAGTACTGAGGAAGCACTACCTGCGGTACTGAGGGAGCATTAGCAATGGTACTGAGAGAGCATTTTCTGAGGTACTGATGAAGCACTTTCTCAGGTACTGAGGAAGCACTTTCTGTGGTGTTGAGGGTGCACTTTCGGAGGTACAGAGAGAGCACTTTCTGAGGTATTGACGTAGCACATCCGAGGTATTGAGAAAGCACAATTTCAGTTTTTGTGGGAGCACTTTCTGAGGTACTGAGAGAGCACTTTCTGAGGTATTGAGGAAGCACTTTCTGAGGTACTGAGGATTCACCATCTGAGGTATTGCGGGATCATGATCTGAGATATTGAGGAAGCACTATCTGATGTAGAGAGCAAGCACCATCTGAGGTACTGAGGGAGCAATTTCTGACACGTAGAGAGTGAACTTTCTAAGGTATTGAGTGAGCAATATCTGCGGTATTGAGGGAGCACTTTCTGAGATATTGTGGGAGCATTATCTAAAGTATTGAGAGGGAACTTTCTGAGGTATTGAGGGACAACCTTCTGAGGTACTTAGGAAGCACTATCTGAGTTATTGAGATTGCACTATCTGAGGTATTGAGGGAGCTGTTTCAGAGGTATTGAGGGAGTACTATCTGATGTATAGATGAAGTACTATCTGAGGTACTGAGGAAGCAGTTCCTGAGGTACTGAGGGAGCACTTTCTGAGGTATTGAGGGAGCATTATCTGAGGTATTGAGGGAGCACTTTCTGCAGTACTGTGGGAGCACCTTCTGAGGTACTTAGCAAGCACTATCTGAGATATTGAGAGTGCACTATCGGAGGTATTGAGGGAGCAATTTCTGAGGCACTGAGGGAGCACTATCTGAGGTATTGAGGGTGCACTGTCTGAGACATTAAGGGTGCACTATCTGAGGTACTGAGGGAGCACTTTCTGAGGTACTGAGGTTGCCCAATCTGAGGTACTGAAGCAGCACTATCTGAGGTATTGTTGGAGCACTTTCTGCGGTCCTGAGGAGGTACTACCTGCGGTACTGAGTGAGCATTATCTGAGGTACTGAGGGAGCACTTTCTGAGGTACTGAGGTAACGATTTCTGAGGTACTGAGGAAGTACTTTCTGTGGTATTGAGGGTGCGCTTTCTGAGGTATTGAGGGAGCACTATCTGAGGCCCTGAGAGAGCACTTCCTGGTATTAAGGGTGTAATATCTGACATACTGTGGAAGCACTATCTGAGGTATTCAGGGCACACTTTCTGAGGTATTGAGGAAACACTGACGAAGCACTAACTGAGGTAATGAGGGAGCAGTATCTGTGGTATTGATTGAGCAATTTCTGAGGTACTGAGGGTGCACTATCTGAGGTATTGAGGGAGCAGTTTCTGATGTATTGAGGGAGCACTATCTGTGGTACTGAGAATGCACTTTCTGAGCTATTGAGGAAGCACCTTCAGAGTACTGAGGGAGCCCTATCTGAGATACTGAGGCAGCACGATCTGAGCGGTTGACGGGACACTTTCTGAGGTCCTGAGGAAGCACTACCTTCGGTACTGAGGGACCATTATCTGAGGTACTGATGGAGGACTTTCTGAGTACTGAGGGAGCACTTTCTGAGGCACTGAGGAAGCACTTTCTGCAGTATTGAGGGTGCACTATGTGAGGTATTGAGGGAGCACTTTCTGAGGTATTGAGGGAGCCATTTCTGAGGTACTGAGGGTGCACTACCTGAGATATTGAGGGAGCAATTTCTGAGGTATTGGGGAGCACTATCTGAGGTATTGAGGGAGCACTTTCTGAGGTATTCGGGAGCACTATCTGAGGTATTGACGAAGCATCATCTGAGTACTGAGGGAGTATTATCTGACATTCTGAGGGAGCATTATCTGATCTACTGAGGGAGCACTTTCTGAGCTACTTAGGAAGCACTATCTGAGTTATTGAGGGTGCACTATATGAGGTATTGAGGGAGCAATTTCTGAGGTATTGAGCAAGCACCATCTGAAGTACTGAGGGAGCAATTTCTGACATATAGAGTGTGCATTTTCTAAGCTATTGAGTGAGCACTCTCTGAGGTATTGAGGGAGCACTTGCTGTGGTGTTGTGGGAGCATTATCTAATGTATTGATGGAGCACTTTCTGGGGTATTGTGGGAGAATTATCTAAAGTATTGAGGGAGCACTTTCTGAGGTATTGAGGGAGCACTTTCTGAGGAATGGAGGGAGCACTATCTGTGGTACTGAAGAAGTACTATCTGAAGTATTGAGGGAGCACTTTCTGAGGTATTGAGGGAGCAATTTCTGATGTACTGAGGGTGCACTATCGATGGTACAGAGCAAGTACCATCTGAGGTACTGAGGGAGCAATTTCTGACACGTAGAGAGTGAACTTTCTAAGGTATTGAGTGAGCAATATCTGAGATATTGCGGGAGCACATTCTGAGATATTGTGGGAGCATTATCTAAAGTATTGAGGGGGAACTTTCTGAGGTATTGAGGAACCACCTTCTGAGGTTCTTAGGAAGCACTATCTGAGTTATTGCGATTGCACTATCTGAGGTATTGAGGGAGCTGTTTCAGAGGTATTGACGGAGTACTATCTGATGTACTGAGGAAACAGTTTCTGAGGTACTGAGCGAGCACTTTCTGAGGTATTGAGGAAGCATTATCTGAGGTATTGAGGGAGCACTTTCTGCAGTACTGTAGGAGCACCTTCTGAGGTACATGGCAAGCACTATCTGAGGTATTGAGGGTGTACTATCTGAGATAGTAAAGGTGCACTATCTGAGGTATTGAGGGAGCATTTTCTGAGGTACTGAGGGAGCACTATCTGAGGTATTGAGGGTGCACTACCTGAGACATTGAGGGTGCACTATCTGAGGTATTGAGGGAGCACGTTCTGAGATACTGAAGGTGAACTATCTGAGGTATTGAGGGAGCACTTTCTGAGATGCTGAGGTTGCCCTATCTGAGGTACTGAAGCAGCACTTTCTGCGGTCCTGAGGAAGGACTACCTGCAGTACTGAGTGAGCATTATCTGAGGTACTGAGGGAGCACTTTCTGAGGTACTGAGGTAGCGATTTTTGAGGTACTGAGGAAGCACTTTTTGTGGCATTGAGTGTGCACTTTCTGAGGTATTGAGTGAGCACTATCTGAGGCCCTGAGAGAGCACTTCCTGGTATTGAGGGTATAATATCTGACATACTGTGGAAGCACTATCTGAGGTATTCAGGGCACACTTTCTGAGGTATTGAGGAAACACTGACGAAGCACTACCTGAGGTAATGAGGGAGCAGTATCTGTGGTATTGATTGAGCAATTTCTGAGGTACTGAGGGTGCACTATCTGAGGCACTGAGGGAGCAGTTTCTGATGTATTGAGGGAGCACTATCTGTGGTACTGAGGATGCACTTTCTGAGCTATTGAGGATGCACCTTCAGAGTACTGAGATAGCCCTATCTGAGGTACTAAGGCAGCACTATCTGAGCTGTTGACGGAGCACTTTCTGAGGTCCTGAGGAAGCACTACCTTCGGTACTGAGGGAGCATTATCTGAGGTAATGAGGGAGCACTTTCTGAGGCACTGAGGAAGCACTTTCTGCAGTATTGAGGGTGCACAATCTAAGGTATTGAGGGAGCACTTTCTGAGGTATTGAGGGAGCAATTTCTGATGTACTGAGGGTGCACTATCTGGGGTATTGAGAGAGCCCATTCTGAGGTATTGAGGGAGTTCCATCTGAGGTATTGAGCAAGTAGTTTTTGAGGTATTGAGGGAACACTATCTGAGGTACTGAGGGAGCACTTTCTGAGGTATTGAGGGAGCAATTTCTGCGGTACAGAGGGTGCACTATATGAGGTATTCAGGGAGCAATTTCTGAGGTATTGAGCAAGCACCATCTGAGGTACTGAGGGAGCTATTTCTGACATGTAGAGTGTGCATTTTCTAAGCTATTGAGTGAGCACTCTCTGAGGTATTGAGGGAGAATTATCTAAAGTATTGAGGGAACACTTTCTGAGGTATTGAGGGAGCACTTTCTGAGGTATGGAGGAAGCACTATCTGTGGTACTGAAGAAGTACTATCTGAGGTACTGAGGGAGCACTTTCTGAGGTATTGAGGAAGCACTGTCTGAGTTACTGAGGAAGTACTATCTGAGGTATTGAGGGATTACGGCTGAGGTATTGAGGGAGCACTATCTGAGGTATTGAGGAAACACTATCTGAAGTACGGAGGGAAACTTTCTGAGGTATTGTGGGAACACTTTCTGAGGTACTGACAGAGCACTTTTTGAGGTATTGAGGGATCACTTTCTGATGTATTGAGGGAGCAGTTTCTGAGGTACTGAGAGAGCACCTTCTGAGGTATTTAGAAAGCACTTTCTGATGTGTTGAGGAAGCACTATCTAAGGAATTTGAGGAACACTTTCTGAGGTAATAAGGGAGCACTTTATGAGGTATTGAGGAAGCTCTATCTGAGGAACTGAGGAAGCACTATCTGAGGAATGGAGGGAGATCTATCTGCGGTATTGAGGAAGCACTATCTGAGTTATTCTGGGAACAATTTCTGAGGTACTGACAGAGCACTTTCTGAAGTATTAAGGGATCACTTTCTGATGTATTGAGAGAGCAGTTTCTGAGGTACTGAGGGAGAACCTTCTGAGGTATTGAGGAAGCACTATCTCAGGTATTGAGAGAGCACGTCTGAGGTATTGAGGAAGCACTATCTGATGTACTGAGGAAACACTATCTGAGGTAGTGAGGGAAAACGTTCTGAGATATTGAGGGAACACTTTCTGAGATACTGACAGAGCAATTTCTGAGGTATTGAGGGATCACTTTCTAATGCATTGAGGGAGCAGTTTCTGTGGTTCTGTGGGAGCACTTTCTGAGGTATTGAGGGAGCACGATCTGAGGTATTGAGGGAGCACTAACTGAGGTATTGAGGGAAAAATTTCTAAGGTATTGAGGGAACACTATCTGAGGAATTGAGGGAACACATAGTGTAGTATTGAGGGACAACTTTGCGTGGCATTGATTAGCACTTCCTGAGGTATTGAGGAAGCACCAGCTGAGCTACTAAGGAAGCACTATCTGAGGTATTGAGGGAGTACTTTCTGAGGTATTGAGGGAGTACTTTCTGAGGTATTGAGGGAGTACTTTCTGAGGTATTGAGGGAGTACTTTCTGAGGTATTGTGGGAGCAATATCTAAAGTATTGATGGAGCACTTTCTGAGGTATTGAGTGATCACGTTCTGAGGTATTGAGGAAGCACAATCTGAGTTATTGAGGGTGCACTATATGAAGTATTGAGGGAGCACTTTCTGAGGTATTCAGGGAGTACTATCTGGGGTATTGATGGATCACTATCTGAGGTACTGAGGAAGCAGTTTCTGAGTTATTGAGGGAGCACTTTCTGAGTTATTGAGGGTGCTCCATCTGAGGTATTGAGCGAGAACTTTCTGAGATATAGAGGAAGCACCATGTGAGTACTGAGGGTGCACTATCTGAGGCACTGAGGAAGCACTACTGAGATATTGAGAGAGCACTGTCTGAGATATCTGAGGTACTGAGGGATCACTACCTGAGGTATTGTGGAAGCACTTTCTGAGGTAATGAGGGACGGACTATCTGAGGTATTGAGGGAGTACTTTCTGAGGTACTAAGGGAGTACTTTCTGAGGTATTGAGCAAGCACTATCTGAAGTACTGAGGAAGCACTATCTGAGGTATTGAGGGAGTACTTTCTGAGGTATTGAGCAAGCACTTTCTGAGGTATTGAGGAAGCAATTTTCTGAGGTACTGCGGGAGCACTTTCTGAGGTATTGAGTAAGCACTTTCTGAGCTACTGAGGGAGCACTGTCTGAGTACTGAGGAAGCACTGTCTGAAGTATAGAGTGTACACTATCTGAGGTATTGAGGGAACACTTTCTGAGTTATTGAGGGTGCTCCCTCTGAGGTATTGAGCGAGAACTTTCTGAGATATTGAGGAAGCACTATCTGAGGTACTGAGGAAGCACTTTCTGACGTATTGAGGGTGCACTATCTGTGGTACAGAGTAAGCACTTTCTGAGGTATTGAGGGTGCTCCCTCTGAGGTATAGAGCGAGAACTTTCTGAGATATAGAGGAAGCACCATGTGAGTACTGAGGGTGCACTATCTGAGGCACTGAGGAAGCACTACTGAGATATTGAGAGAGCACTGTCTGAGATATCAGAGGTACTGAGGGAGCACTACCTGAGGTATTGTGGAAGCAGTTTCGGAGGTATTGAGGGACGGATATCTGAGGTACTGGGGGAGCATTTTCTGAGGTACTGAGAGAACACTTTCTGAGTTATTGTGGTTGCAGTATCTGAGGTATTGAGGGAGCACTTTCTGGCGTAGTGAGGGTGAACTATTTGAGGTATTGAGGGAGAAATTTCTGAGGTATTGAGGGAGCACTTTCTGAGGTACTGAGTGTGCACTATCTGTGATATTGAGGGAACACTTGCTGAGGAATTGAGGGAGTTCCTTCTGAGGTATTGAGCGAGCATATCTGAGGTAATGAGGGAGCACAATCAGAGGTATTGAGGAAGAACTATCTGAGGTGTTGAGGAAGCACTATGTTACATATGGAGGGAGCACTTTCTGAGGTACTGAGGCAGCACAAATTTGAGGTATTGAGGGAGCACTATCAGATGCATTGAGGGAGCACTATCTGAGCTATTGAGGAAACAATCTGAGGTAATGAGAGTGCTCTATCTGAGGCATTGAGGGAACTTTCTGAGGTCATGGGGGAGCACTTTCTGATGTACTGTAGGAGAACCTTCAGAGGTATTGAGGGAGCACTGTCTGAGGTATTGAGGAACCACTATCTGATGTACTGAGGAAACACTATCTGAGGTACAGAGGGAACACTTTCTAAGGTATTCAGCAAGCACTATCTGAGGTACTGAGGGAGCATAATCAGAGGTATTGAGGAAGATCTATCTGAGGTATTGAGGAAGCACTATCTGAGGTACTGAGGAAGCACTATATGACGTATTGAGGGAGCACATTCTGAGTTACTGAGGCAGCACAAGTTTGAGGTATTGAGGTAGCACTTTCTGATGTATTGGGTGTGCACTATCTGAGGTACTGAAGGTGCACTACCTGTGGTATTGAGGAAGCACTTTCGGCGGTATTGTGGGAGCAACAGTCCAAAGATGTGCCGGTCAGGTGAATTGGCCATGCTAAATTGCCCGTAGTGTTAGGTAAGGGGTAGATGTAGGGGTATGGGTGGGTTGCGCTTCGGCGGGGCGGTGTGGACTTGTTGGGCCGAAGGGCCTGTTTCCACACTGTAAGTAATCTAATCTAATCTAATCTAATTCAATTTCCAAGGTATTGTGGGACGGAGATCTGAGGTACTGAGCGAACACTATCTGACATATAGAGGGTGCACTTTCTAAGGTATTCAGTGAGCACCCTCTGAGGAATTGAGGGAGCACTTTCTGAGATATTGTGGGAGCACCTTCTGAGGGACTTAGGAAGCACTATCTGAGGTATTGAGGGTATACTATCTGAGTTATTGAGGGAGGACTTTCTGAGGTAGTGAGGGAGCACTTTCTAAGGCATTGAGGAAGCAATTTCTGAGGCATTGAGGAAGCACTTTCTGAGGCATTGAGGGAGCACTTTCTGAGGTATGGATGAAGCTCTTTCAGAGGTGTTGAGGGAGCACTATCTGAGGAACTGAGGGAGCACTATCTGAGGTACTGCGGGAGCACTTTCTGAGGTATTGAGGGAACACTATCTGATGTATTGGGGAGCACTATCTAAGGTATTGGGGAGCACTATCTGAGGTATTGAGGGAGCACATTCTGAGGTATTGAGGGAGAAATCTCTGAGGATCTGAGGAAGCACTATCTGAGGTACTGAGGGAGCATCATCTGTGGTACTGAGGGAGCACTTTTCAAGGTACTGAGGGAGCACTTTCTGAGGTATTAAGGGTGCACTTTCTGAGGTATTGAGGGAGAACTTTCTGAGGTATTGGGTGTGCACTATCTGAGGTACTGAGGGAGCACTATCTGAGATATTGAGGGAACACATTCTGAGATATTGAGGAAGCACTATCTGAGGTACTGAGGAAGCACTATCTGAGGTACTGAGGGAGCACTTTCTGACATATAGAGGGTGATCTTTCTAAGGTATTGAGGGAGCACTCCCTGAGGTATTGAGGGAGCACCTTCTGAGGTATTGTGGGAGCATTATCTAAAGTTTTGGGGGGGACCTTTCTGAGGCATTGAGCGACCATCTTCTGAAGTATTTAGGAAGCACTATCTGAGTTATTGAGATTGCATTGTCTGAGGTATTGAGGGAGGACTTCCTGAGGTTTGAGAGAGCACTTTCTGAGGTATTGAGGGAGCTCCTTCTCAGGTATTGAGCGACTACTTTCTGACGTATTGAGGGTGCATTATCTGAGGTACTGAGGGAGCACTTTCTGACGTATTGAGGGTGCACTATCTGAGGTACTGAAGGAGCACTTTCTGACGTATTGAGGGAGCACTATCTGTGATACTGAGGGAGCACTTTCTGACGTATTGAGGAAGCACTATCTGAGCTATTGAGGGATCAAGTTCTGAGGTATTGAGAAAGCACTCTCTGAGGTACTGACGAAGCACTTTCAGAGGTATTGATCAAGCAGTATCTGAGGTATTGAGGGAGAACTATCTGAGGTACTGAGGGGGCACTTTCTGACGTATTGAGTGTGTGATATCTGAGGTACTGTGGAAGTACTATCTGAGGTATTCAGGGCGCACTTTCTGAGGTACTGAAGAAACACTATCTGAGGTACTGAGGGTGCACTATCTGAGGTATTAAGGGAGCACTTTCTGAGGTCCTGAGGAAGCACTATCTATGGTATTGAGGGTGCACTTTCTGAGTTATTGAGGGTGCACTATCTGAGGTATTGATGGAGCACTTTCTGAGGTATTGAAAGAGCAATTTCTGAGGTACTGAGGGTGCACTTTCTGTGGTATTGAGGAAGCACCATCTGTGTACTGAGAGAGCACTATCTGAGGTATTTAGGCGGCACTATCTGAGGTAATGACGGCACACTTTCTGCGGAACTGAGGAAGAACTACCTGCGGTACTGAGGGAGCATTATCTGAGGTACTGTGGGAACACTTTCTCAGGTACTGAGGGAGCAATTTCTGAGTTATGAGGGTGCACTATCTGAGATGTTGAGGTAGCACTTCCCGCGGTATTGAAGGAGCTCCTTCTGAGGTATTGAGCAAGTAGTTTCTGAGGTATTGAGGGAGCACTTCCTTAGGTATTGAGGGAGCACTACCTGAGATTTGAGAGAGCACTTTCTGAGGTATTGACGGAGTACTTTATGAAGTATTGAGGGAGCACTATCTGTGGTACTGAGGAAGCACTTTCTGAGGTATTGAGGAAGCACTTTCTGAGGTACTGAGAAAGCACTTTCTGTGGTATTGAGGGTACACTTTCTGAGTTATTGAGGGAGCACCTTTTGAGGTATAGAGGGAGCAATATCTGAGGTATGAGGGTGCACTATCTGAGGTATTGAGGGAGCACATTCTGAGGTATTGAGTGAGCTCCTTCTGAGGTATTGAGCAAGTAGTTTCTAAGGTATTGAGGCAGCCCTACCTCAGGTACTGAGGGAGCACTTTCTGAGGTATTGAGGAGGCACTTCCTGAGGTTTGAGAGAGCCCTTTCTGAGGTATTGAGGGAGTACATTCCGAGGTATTGAGGGAGCACAGTCTGTAGTACCAAGGAAGCACTATCTGAGATACTGAGGAAGCACTATCTGAGGTATTCAAGGAGCACTTTCTGAGGAATTGAGGAAACACTATCTGATGTACTGACGAAGCACTATCTGAGGTATTCAGGGAGCACTACCTGAGGTATTGAGGAAGCACTTTCTGTGGTAGTGAGGGAGCACTTTCTGAGGTATGGAGAGAGTTCGATCTGAGGTATTGAGGGTGCAATTTCTAAGGTACAGAAAGAGCACTTTCTGAGTTACTGAGTGAGCTCTTTCTGAGGTATTGACGTAGCACATCCGAGGTATTGAGGAAACACAATCTGAGTTATTGTGGGAGCACTTCCTGAGGTACTGAGAGAGCACTTTCTGAAGTATTGAGGGAGCACTTTCTAATGTATTGAGTGAGCAGTTTCTGAGGGACTGAGAGAGCACATTGTGAGTTGATGAGGGAGCACTTTCTGAGGTATTGAGGGTTCACTATCTGAGGTTTGCGGGATCACGTTCTGAGGCATTGAGGAAGCATTCTCTGAGGTATTGAGGAAGCACTATGTGAAGTATTGATGATGCACTATCTGAGGTACTGAAGAAGCACTATCTGAGTTATTGTCGGAACAATCTCTAAGGTACGGAGAGAGCACAATCTGAGGTATTAAGGGAGCACTTTCTGATGTATTGAGGGAGCAGTTTCTGAGGTATTGAGGGAGCTCCTTCTGAGGTATTGAGCAATTAGTTTCTGAGGTATTGAGGAAGCACTTTCTCAGGTATTGTGGAAGCACTATCTGATGTACTGAGGAAGCACCATCTGGGTACTGAGGGAGCACTATCTGAGGTATTGATGGAGCACATGGTGCAGTACTGAGGAAGCACTACCTGCGGTACTGAGGGAGCATTAGCAATGGTACTGAGAGAGCATTTTCTGAGGTACTGATGAAGCACTTTCTCAGGGACTGAGGAAGCACTTTCTGTGGTGTTGAGGGTGCACTTTCGGAGGTACAGAGAGAGCACTTTCTGAGGTATTGACGTAGCACATCCGAGGTATTGAGAAAGCACAATTTCAGTTTTTGTGGGAGCACTTTCTGAGGTACTGAGAGAGCACTTTCTGAGGTATTGAGGAAGCACTTTCTGAGGTACTGAGGATTCACCATCTGAGGTATTGCGGGATCATGATCTGAGATATTGAGGAAGCACTATCTGATGTAGAGAGCAAGCACCATCTGAGGTACTGAGGGAGCAATTTCTGACACGTAGAGAGTGAACTTTCTAAGGTATTGAGTGAGCAATATCTGCGGTATTGAGGGAGCACTTTCTGAGATATTGTGGGAGCATTATCTAAAGTATTGAGAGGGAACTTTCTGAGGTATTGAGGGACCACCCTCTGAGGTACTTAGGAAGCACTATCTGAGTTATTGAGATTGTACTCTCTGAGGTATTGAGGGAGCTGTTTCAGAGGTATTGAGGGAGTACTATCTGATGTATAGATGAAGTACTATATGAGGTACTGAGGAAGCAGTTCCTGAGGTACTGAAGGAGCACTTTCTGAGGTATTGAGGGAGCATTATCTGAGGTATTGAGGGAGCACTTTCTGCAGTACTGTGGGAGCACCTTCTGAGGTACTTAGCAAGCACTATCTGAGATATTGAGGGTGTACTATCTGAGATAGTAAAGGTGCACTATCTGAGGTATTGAGGGAGCATTTTCTGAGGTACTGAGGGAGCACTATCTGAGGTACTGAGGGAGCACTTTCTGAGGTACTGAGGTTGCCCAATCTGAGCTACTGAAGCAGCACTATCTGAGGTATTGTTGGAGCACTTTCTGCGGTCCTGAGGAGGTACTACCTGCGGTACTGAGTGAGCATTATCTGAGGTACTGAGGTAGCGATTTCTGAGGTACTGAGGAAGTAATTTCTGTGGTATTGAGGGTGCACTTTCTGAGGTAATGAGGAAGCACTATCTGAGGCCCTGAGAGAGCACTTTCTGGTATTGAGGGTGTAATATCTGACATACTGTGGAAGCACTATCCGAGGTATTCAGTGCACACTTTCTGAGGTATTGAGGAAACACTGACGAAGCACTAACTGAGGTAATGAGGGAGCAGTATCTGTGGTATTGATTGAGCAATTTCTGAGGTACTGAGGGTGCACTATCTGAGGTATTGAGGGAGCAGTTTCTGATGTACTGAGGGAGCCCTATCTGAGATACTGAGGCAGCACGATCTGAGCGGTTGACGGAACACTTTCTGAGGTCCTGAGGAAGCACTACCTTCGGTACTGAGGGAGCATTATCTGAGGTACTGATGGAGGACCTTCTGAGTACTGAGGGAGCACTTTCTGAGGCACTGAGGAAGCACTTTCTGCAGTATTGAGGGTGCACTATCTGAGGTATTGAGGGAGCACTTTCTGAGGTATTGAGGGTGCACTATCTGAGATATTGAGGGAACAATTTCTGAGTTATTGTGGGAGCCATTTCTGAGGTACTGAGGGAGCACTATCTGAGGTATTGAGGGAGCACTTTCTGAGGTATTCGGGAGCACTATCTGAGGTATTGACGAAGCATCATCTGAGTACTGAGGGAGTATTATCTGACATTCTGAGGGAGCATTATCTGATCTACTGAGGGAGCACTTTCTGAGCTACTTAGGAAGCACTATCTGAGTTATTGAGGGTGCACTATATGAGGTATTGAGGGAGCAATTTCTGAGGTATTGAGCAAGCACCATCTGAAGTACTGAGGGAGCAATTTCTGACATATAGAGTGTGCATTTTCTAAGCTATTGAGTGAGCACTCTCTGAGGTATTGAGGGAGCACTTGCTGTGGTGTTGTGGGAGCATTATCTAAAGTATTGATGGAGCACTTTCTGGGGTATTGTGGGAGAATTATCTAAAGTATTGAGGGAGCACTTTCTGAGGTATTGAGGGAGCACTTTCTGAGGAATGGAGGGAGCACTATCTGTGGTACTGAAGAAGTACTATCTGAGGTATTGAGGGAGCAATTTCTGATGTACTGAGGGTGCACTATCGATGGTACAGAGCAAGTACCATCTGAGGTACTGAGGGAGCAATTTCTGACACGTAGAGAGTGAACTTTCTAAGGTATTGAGTGAGCAATATCTGAGATATTGCGGGAGCACATTCTGAGATATTGTGGGAGCATTATCTAAAGTATTGAGGGGGAACTTGCTGAGGTATTGAGGAACCACCTTCTGAGGTTCTTAGGAAGCACTATCTGAGTTATTGCGATTGCACTATCTGAGGTATTGAGGGAGCTGTTTCAGAGGTATTGACGGAGTACTATCTGATGTACTGAGGAAACAGTTTCTGAGGTACTGAGCGAGCACTTTCTGAGGTATTGAGGAAGCATTATCTGAGGTATTGAGGGAGCACTTACTGCAGTACTGTGGGAGCACCTTCTGAGGTACTTAGCAAGCACTATCTGAGGTATTGAGGGTGTACTATCTGAGATAGTAAAGGTGCACTATCTGAGGTATTGAGGGAGCATTTTCTGAGGTACTGAGGGAGCACTATCTGAGGTATTGAGGGTGCACTACCTGAGACATTGAGGGTGCACTATCTGAGGTATTGAGGGAGCACTTTCTGAGATACTGAAGGTGAACTATCTGAGGTATTGAGGGAGCACTTTCTGAGATGCTGAGGTTGCCCTATCTGAGGTACTGAAGCAGCACTTTCTGCGGTCCTGAGGAAGTACTACCTGCAGTACTGAGCGAGCATTATCTGAGGTACTGAGGGAGCACTTTCTGAGGTACTGAGGTAGCGATTTTTGAGGTACTGAGGAAGCACTTTTTGTGGCATTGAGTGTGCACTTTCTGAGGTATTGAGTGAGCACTATCTGAGGCCCTGAGAGAGCACTTCCTGGTATTGAGGGTGTAATATCTGACATACTGTGGAAGCACTATCTGAGGTATTCAGGGCACACTTTCTGAGGTATTGAGGAAACACTGACGAAGCACTACCTGAGGTAATGAGGGAGCAGTATCTGTGGTATTGATTGAGCAATTTCTGAGGTACTGAGGGTGCACTATCTGAGGCACTGAGGGAGCAGTTTCTGATGTATTGAGGGAGCACTATCTGTGGTACTGAGGATGCACTTTCTGAGCTATTGAGGAAGCACCTTCAGAGTACTGAGGGAGCCCTATCTGAGGAACTGAGGCAGCACTATCTGAGCTGTTGACGGAGCACTTTCTGAGGTCCTGAGGAAGCACTACCTTCGGTACTGAGGGAGCATTATCTGAGGTAATGAGGGAGCACTTTCTGAGGCACTGAGGAAGCACTTTCTGCAGTATTGAGGGTGCACTATCTAAGGTATTGAGGGAGCCCTTTCTGAGGTATTGAGGGAGCAATTTCTGATGTACTGAGGGTGCACTATCTGAGGTATTGAGAGAGCCCATTCTGAGGTATTGAGGGAGCTCCATCTGAGGTATTGAGCAAGTAGTTTTTGAGGTATTGAGGGAACACTATCTGAGGTACTGAGGGAGCACTTTCTGAGGTATTGATCAAGCAGTATCTGAGGTATTGAGGGAGAACTATCTGAGGTACTGAGGGGGCACTTTCTGACGTATTGAGTGTGTGATATCTGAGGTACTGTGGAAGTACTATCTGAGGTATTCAGGGCGCACTTTCTGAGGTACTGAAGAAACACTATCTGAGGTACTGAGGGTGCACTATCTGAGGTATTAAGGGAGCACTTTCTGAGGTCCTGAGGAAGCACTATCTATGGTATTGAGGGTGCACTTTCTGAGTTATTGAGGGTGCACTATCTGAGGTATTGACGGAGCACTTTCTGAGGTATTGAAAGAGCAATTTCTGAGGTACTGAGGGTGCACTTTCTGTGGTATTGAGGAAGCACCATCTGTGTACTGAGAGAGCACTATGTGAGGTATTTAGGCGGCACTATCTGAGGTAATGACGGCACACTTTCTGCGGAACTGAGGAAGAACTACCTGCGGTACTGAGGGAGCATTATCTGAGGTACTGTGGGAACACTTTCTCAGGTACTGAGGGAGCAATTTCTGAGTTATGAGGGTGCACTATCTGAGATGTTGAGGTAGCACTTCCCGCGGTATTGAAGGAGCTCCTTCTGAGGTATTGAGCAAGTAGTTTCTGAGGTATTGAGGGAGCACTTCCTTAGGTATTGAGGGAGCACTACCTGAGATTTGAGAGAGCACTTTCTGAGGTATTGACGGAGTACTTTATGAAGTATTGAGGGAGCACTATCTGTGGTACTGAGGAAGCACTTTCTGAGGTATTGAGGAAGCACTTTCTGAGGTACTGAGAAAGCACTTTCTGTGGTATTGAGGGTACACTTTCTGAGTTATTGAGGGAGCACCTTTTGAGGTATAGAGGGAGCAATATCTGAGGTATGAGGGTGCACTATCTGAGGTATTGAGGGAGCACATTCTGAGGTATTGAGTGAGCTCCTTCTGAGGTATTGAGCAAGTAGTTTCTAAGGTATTGAGGCAGCCCTACCTCAGGTACTGAGGGAGCACTTTCTGAGGTATTGAGGAGGCACTTCCTGAGGTTTGAGAGAGCCCTTTCTGAGGTATTGAGGGAGTACATTCCGAGGTATTGAGGGAGCACAGTCTGTAGTACCAAGGAAGCACTATCTGAGATACTGAGGAAGCACTATCTGAGGTATTCAAGGAGCACTTTCTGAGGAATTGAGGAAACACTATCTGATGTACTGACGAAGCACTATCTGAGGTATTCAGGGAACACTACCTGAGGTATTGAGGAAGCACTTTCTGTGGTAGTGAGGGAGCACTTTCTGAGGTATGGAGAGAGTTCGATCTGAGGTATTGAGGGTGCAATTTCTAAGGTACAGAAAGAGCACTTTCTGAGTTACTGAGTGAGCTCTTTCTGAGGTATTGACGTAGCACATCCGAGGTATTGAGGAAACACAATCTGAGTTATTGTGGGAGCACTTCCTGAGGTACTGAGAGAGCACTTTCTGAAGTATTGAGGGAGCACTTTCTAATGTATTGAGTGAGCAGTTTCTGAGGGACTGAGAGAGCACATTGTGAGTTGATGAGGGAGCACTTTCTGAGGTATTGAGGGTTCACTATCTGAGGTTTGCGGGATCACGTTCTGAGGCATTGAGGAAGCATTCTCTGAGGTATTGAGGAAGCACTATGTGAAGTATTGATGATGCACTATCTGAGGTACTGAAGAAGCACTATCTGAGTTATTGTCGGAACAATCTCTAAGGTACGGAGAGAGCACAATCTGAGGTATTAAGGGAGCACTTTCTGATGTATTGAGGGAGCAGTTTCTGAGGTATTGAGGGAGCTCCTTCTGAGGTATTGAGCAATTAGTTTCTGAGGTATTGAGGAAGCACTTTCTCAGGTATTGTGGAAGCACTATCTGATGTACTGAGGAAGCACCATCTGGGTACTGAGGGAGCACTATCTGAGGTATTGATGGAGCACATGGTGCAGTACTGAGGAAGCACTACCTGCGGTACTGAGGGAGCATTAGCAATGGTACTGAGAGAGCATTTTCTGAGGTACTGATGAAGCACTTTCTCAGGGACTGAGGAAGCACTTTCTGTGGTGTTGAGGGTGCACTTTCGGAGGTACAGAGAGAGCACTTTCTGAGGTATTGACGTAGCACATCCGAGGTATTGAGAAAGCACAATTTCAGTTTTTGTGGGAGCACTTTCTGAGGTACTGAGAGAGCACTTTCTGAGGTATTGAGGAAGCACTTTCTGAGGTACTGAGGATTCACCATCTGAGGTATTGCGGGATCATGATCTGAGATATTGAGGAAGCACTATCTGATGTAGAGAGCAAGCACCATCTGAGGTACTGAGGGAGCAATTTCTGACACGTAGAGAGTGAACTTTCTAAGGTATTGAGTGAGCAATATCTGCGGTATTGAGGGAGCACTTTCTGAGATATTGTGGGAGCATTATCTAAAGTATTGAGAGGGAACTTTCTGAGGTATTGAGGGACCACCTTCTGAGGTACTTAGGAAGCACTATCTGAGTTATTGAGATTGTACTATCTGAGGTATTGAGGGAGCTGTTTCAGAGGTATTGAGGGAGTACTATCTGATGTATAGATGAAGTACTATATGAGGTACTGAGGAAGCAGTTCCTGAGGTACTGAAGGAGCACTTTCTGAGGTATTGAGGGAGCATTATCTGAGGTATTGAGGGAGCACTTTCTGCAGTACTGTGGGAGCACCTTCTGAGGTACTTAGCAAGCACTATCTGAGATATTGAGGGTGTACTATCTGAGATAGTAAAGGTGCACTATCTGAGGTATTGAGGGAGCATTTTCTGAGGTACTGAGGGAGCACTATCTGAGGTACTTAGGGAGCACTTTCTGAGGTACTGAGGTTGCCCAATCTGAGCTACTGAAGCAGCACTATCTGAGGTATTGTTGGAGCACTTTCTGCGGTCCTGAGGAGGTACTACCTGCGGTACTGAGTGAGCATTATCTGAGGTACTGAGGTAGCGATTTCTGAGGTACTGAGGAAGTAATTTCTGTGGTATTGAGGGTGCACTTTCTGAGGTAATGAGGAAGCACTATCTGAGGCCCTGAGAGAGCACTTCCTGGTATTGAGGGTGTAATATCTGACATACTGTGGAAGCACTATCCGAGGTATTCAGTGCACACTTTCTGAGGTATTGAGGAAACACTGACGAAGCACTAACTGAGGTAATGAGGGAGCAGTATCTGTGGTATTGATTGAGCAATTTCTGAGGTACTGAGGGTGCACTATCTGAAGTATTGAGGGAGCAGTTTCTGATGTACTGAGGGAGCCCTATCTGAGATACTGAGGCAGCACGATCTGAGCGGTTGACGGAACACTTTCTGAGGTCCTGAGGAAGCACTACCTTCGGAACTGAGGGAGCATTATCTGAGGTACTGATGGAGGACTTTCTGAGTACTGAGGGAGCACTTTCTGAGGCACTGAGGAAGCACTTTCTGCAGTATTGAGGGTGCACTATCTGAGGTATTGAGGGAGCACTTTCTGAGGTATTGAGGGTGCACTATCTGAGATATTGAGGGAACAATTTCTGAGTTATTGAGGGAGCCATTTCTGAGGTACTGAGGGAGCACTATCTGAGGTATTGAGGGAGCACTTTCTGAGGTATTCGGGAGCACTATCTGAGGTATTGACGAAGCATCATCTGAGTACTGAGGGAGTATTATCTGACATTCTGAGGGAGCATTATCTGATCTACTGAGGGAGCACTTTCTGAGCTACTTAGGAAGCACTATCTGAGTTATTGAGGGTGCACTATATGAGGTATTGAGGGAGCAATTTCTGAGGTATTGAGCAAGCACCATCTGAAGTACTGAGGGAGCAATTTCTGACATATAGAGTGTGCATTTTCTAAGCTATTGAGTGAGCACTCTCTGAGGTATTGAGGGAGCACTTGCTGTGGTGTTGTGGGAGCATTATCTAAAGTATTGATGGAGCACTTTCTGGGGTATTGTGGGAGAATTATCTAAAGTATTGAGGGAGCACTTTCTGAGGTATTGAGGGAGCACTTTCTGAGGAATGGAGGGAGCACTATCTGTGGTACTGAAGAAGTACTATCTGAGGTATTGAGGGAGCAATTTCTGATGTACTGAGGGTGCACTATCGATGGTACAGAGCAAGTACCATCTGAGGTACTGAGGGAGCAATTTCTGACACGTAGAGAGTGAACTTTCTAAGGTATTGAGTGAGCAATATCTGAGATATTGCGGGAGCACATTCTGAGATATTGTGGGAGCATTATCTAAAGTATTGAGGGGGAACTTGCTGAGGTATTGAGGAACCACCTTCTGAGGTTCTTAGGAAGCACTATCTGAGTTATTGCGATTGCACTATCTGAGGTATTGAGGGAGCTGTTTCAGAGGTATTGACGGAGTACTATCTGATGTACTGAGGAAACAGTTTCTGAGGTACTGAGCGAGCACTTTCTGAGGTATTGAGGAAGCATTATCTGAGGTATTGAGGGAGCACTTACTGCAGTACTGTGGGAGCACCTTCTGAGGTACTTAGCAAGCACTATCTGAGGTATTGAGGGTGTACTATCTGAGATAGTAAAGGTGCACTATCTGAGGTATTGAGGGAGCATTTTCTGAGGTACTGAGGGAGCACTATCTGAGGTATTGAGGGTGCACTACCTGAGACATTGAGGGTGCACTATCTGAGGTATTGAGGGAGCACTTTCTGAGATACTGAAGGTGAACTATCTGAGGTATTGAGGGAGCACTTTCTGAGATGCTGAGGTTGCCCTATCTGAGGTACTGAAGCAGCACTTTCTGCGGTCCTGAGGAAGTACTACCTGCAGTACTGAGCGAGCATTATCTGAGGTACTGAGGGAGCACTTTCTGAGGTACTGAGGTAGCGATTTTTGAGGTACTGAGGAAGCACTTTTTGTGGCATTGAGTGTGCACTTTCTGAGGTATTGAGTGAGCACTATCTGAGGCCCTGAGAGAGCACTTCCTGGTATTGAGGGTGTAATATCTGACATACTGTGGAAGCACTATCTGAGGTATTCAGGGCACACTTTCTGAGGTATTGAGGAAACACTGACGAAGCACTACCTGAGGTAATGAGGGAGCAGTATCTGTGGTATTGATTGAGCAATTTCTGAGGTACTGAGGGTGCACTATCTGAGGCACTGAGGGAGCAGTTTCTGATGTATTGAGGGAGCACTATCTGTGGTACTGAGGATGCACTTTCTGAGCTATTGAGGAAGCACCTTCAGAGTACTGAGGGAGCCCTATCTGAGGAACTGAGGCAGCACTATCTGAGCTGTTGACGGAGCACTTTCTGAGGTCCTGAGGAAGCACTACCTTCGGTACTGAGGGAGCATTATCTGAGGTAATGAGGGAGCACTTTCTGAGGCACTGAGGAAGCACTTTCTGCAGTATTGAGGGTGCACTATCTAAGGTATTGAGGGAGCCCTTTCTGAGGTATTGAGGGAGCAATTTCTGATGTACTGAGGGTGCACTATCTGAGGTATTGAGAGAGCCCATTCTGAGGTATTGAGGGAGCTCCATCTGAGGTATTGAGCAAGTAGTTTTTGAGGTATTGAGGGAACACTATCTGAGGTACTGAGGGAGCACTTTCTGAGGTATTGATCAAGCAGTATCTGAGGTATTGAGGGAGAACTATCTGAGGTACTGAGGGGGCACTTTCTGACGTATTGAGTGTGTGATATCTGAGGTACTGTGGAAGTACTATCTGAGGTATTCAGGGCGCACTTTCTGAGGTACTGAAGAAACACTATCTGAGGTACTGAGGGTGCACTATCTGAGGTATTAAGGGAGCACTTTCTGAGGTCCTGAGGAAGCACTATCTATGGTATTGAGGGTGCACTTTCTGAGTTATTGAGGGTGCACTATCTGAGGTATTGACGGAGCACTTTCTGAGGTATTGAAAGAGCAATTTCTGAGGTACTGAGGGTGCACTTTCTGTGGTATTGAGGAAGCACCATCTGTGTACTGAGAGAGCACTATCTGAGGTATTTAGGCGGCACTATCTGAGGTAATGACGGCACACTTTCTGCGGAACTGAGGAAGAACTACCTGCGGTACTGAGGGAGCATTATCTGAGGTACTGTGGGAACACTTTCTCAGGTACTGAGGGAGCAATTTCTGAGTTATGAGGGTGCACTATCTGAGATGTTGAGGTAGCACTTCCCGCGGTATTGAAGGAGCTCCTTCTGAGGTATTGAGCAAGTAGTTTCTGAGGTATTGAGGGAGCACTTCCTTAGGTATTGAGGGAGCACTACCTGAGATTTGAGAGAGCACTTTCTGAGGTATTGACGGAGTACTTTATGAAGTATTGAGGGAGCACTATCTGTGGTACTGAGGAAGCACTTTCTGAGGTATTGAGGAAGCACTTTCTGAGGTACTGAGAAAGCACTTTCTGTGGTATTGAGGGTACACTTTCTGAGTTATTGAGGGAGCACTTTTTGAGGTATAGAGGGAGCAATATCTGAGGTATGAGGGTGCACTATCTGAGGTATTGAGGGAGCACATTCTGAGGTATTGAGTGAGCTCCTTCTGAGGTATTGAGCAAGTAGTTTCTAAGGTATTGAGGCAGCCCTACCTCAGGTACTGAGGGAGCACTTTCTGAGGTATTGAGGAGGCACTTCCTGAGGTTTGAGAGAGCCCTTTCTGAGGTATTGAGGGAGTACATTCCGAGGTATTGAGGGAGCACAGTCTGTAGTACCAAGGAAGCACTATCTGAGATACTGAGGAAGCACTATCTGAGGTATTCAAGGAGCACTTTCTGAGGAATTGAGGAAACACTATCTGATGTACTGACGAAGCACTATCTGAGGTATTCAGGGAGCACTACCTGAGGTATTGAGGAAGCACTTTCTGTGGTAGTGAGGGAGCACTTTCTGAGGTATGGAGAGAGTTCGATCTGAGGTATTGAGGGTGCAATTTCTAAGGTACAGAAAGAGCACTTTCTGAGTTACTGAGTGAGCTCTTTCTGAGGTATTGACGTAGCACATCCGAGGTATTGAGGAAACACAATCTGAGTTATTGTGGGAGCACTTCCTGAGGTACTGAGAGAGCACTTTCTGAAGTATTGAGGGAGCACTTTCTAATGTATTGAGTGAGCAGTTTCTGAGGGACTGAGAGAGCACATTGTGAGTTGATGAGGGAGCACTTTCTGAGGTATTGAGGGTTCACTATCTGAGGTTTGCGGGATCACGTTCTGAGGCATTGAGGAAGCATTCTCTGAGGTATTGAGGAAGCACTATGTGAAGTATTGATGATGCACTATCTGAGGTACTGAAGAAGCACTATCTGAGTTATTGTCGGAACAATCTCTAAGGTACGGAGAGAGCACAATCTGAGGTATTAAGGGAGCACTTTCTGATGTATTGAGGGAGCAGTTTCTGAGGTATTGAGGGAGCTCCTTCTGAGGTATTGAGCAATTAGTTTCTGAGGTATTGAGGAAGCACTTTCTCAGGTATTGTGGAAGCACTATCTGATGTACTGAGGAAGCACCATCTGGGTACTGAGGGAGCACTATCTGAGGTATTGATGGAGCACATGGTGCAGTACTGAGGAAGCACTACCTGCGGTACTGAGGGAGCAGTAGCAATGGTACTGAGAGAGCATTTTCTGAGGTACTGATGAAGCACTTTCTCAGGTACTGAGGAAGCACTTTCTGTGGTGTTGAGGGTGCACTTTCGGAGGTACAGAGAGAGCACTTTCTGAGGTATTGACGTAGCACATCCGAGGTATTGAGAAAGCACAATTTCAGTTTTTGTGGGAGCACTTTCTGAGGTACTGAGAGAGCACTTTCTGAGGTATTGAGGAAGCACTTTCTGAGGTACTGAGGATTCACCATCTGAGGTATTGCGGGATCATGATCTGAGATATTGAGGAAGCACTATCTGATGTAGAGAGCAAGCACCATCTGAGGTACTGAGGGAGCAATTTCTGACACGTAGAGAGTGAACTTTCTAAGGTATTGAGTGAGCAATATCTGCGGTATTGAGGGAGCACTTTCTGAGATATTGTGGGAGCATTATCTAAAGTATTGAGAGGGAACTTTCTGAGGTATTGAGGGACCACCTTCTGAGGTACTTAGGAAGCACTATCTGAGTTATTGAGATTGTACTCTCTGAGGTATTGAGGGAGCTGTTTCAGAGGTATTGAGGGAGTACTATCTGATGTATAGATGAAGTACTATATGAGGTACTGAGGAAGCAGTTCCTGAGGTACTGAAGGAGCACTTTCTGAGGTATTGAGGGAGCATTATCTGAGGTATTGAGGGAGCACTTTCTGCAGTACTGTGGGAGCACCTTCTGAGGTACTTAGCAAGCACTATCTGAGATATTGAGGGTGTACTATCTGAGATAGTAAAGGTGCACTATCTGAGGTATTGAGGGAGCATTTTCTGAGGTACTGAGGGAGCACTATCTGAGGTACTGAGGGAGCACTTTCTGAGGTACTGAGGTTGCCCAATCTGAGCTACTGAAGCAGCACTATCTGAGGTATTGTTGGAGCACTTTCTGCGGTCCTGAGGAGGTACTACCTGCGGTACTGAGTGAGCATTATCTGAGGTACTGAGGTAGCGATTTCTGAGGTACTGAGGAAGTAATTTCTGTGGTATTGAGGGTGCACTTTCTGAGGTAATGAGGAAGCACTATCTGAGGCCCTGAGAGAGCACTTTCTGGTATTGAGGGTGTAATATCTGACATACTGTGGAAGCACTATCCGAGGTATTCAGTGCACACTTTCTGAGGTATTGAGGAAACACTGACGAAGCACTAACTGAGGTAATGAGGGAGCAGTATCTGTGGTATTGATTGAGCAATTTCTGAGGTACTGAGGGTGCACTATCTGAGGTATTGAGGGAGCAGTTTCTGATGTACTGAGGGAGCCCTATCTGAGATACTGAGGCAGCACGATCTGAGCGGTTGACGGAACACTTTCTGAGGTCCTGAGGAAGCACTACCTTCGGTACTGAGGGAGCATTATCTGAGGTACTGATGGAGGACCTTCTGAGTACTGAGGGAGCACTTTCTGAGGCACTGAGGAAGCACTTTCTGCAGTATTGAGGGTGCACTATCTGAGGTATTGAGGGAGCACTTTCTGAGGTATTGAGGGTGCACTATCTGAGATATTGAGGGAACAATTTCTGAGTTATTGTGGGAGCCATTTCTGAGGTACTGAGGGAGCACTATCTGAGGTATTGAGGGAGCACTTTCTGAGGTATTCGGGAGCACTATCTGAGGTATTGACGAAGCATCATCTGAGTACTGAGGGAGCATTATCTGAGGTACTGATGGAGGACTTTCGGAGAACTGAGGGAGCACTTTCTGAGGCACTGAGGAAGCACTTTCTGCAGTATTGAGGGTGCACTATCTGAGGGATTGAGGGAGCACTTTCTGAGGTATTGAGGGTGCACTATCTGAGATATTGAGGGAACAATTTCTGAGGTATTGAGGGAGCAATTTCTGATGTACTGAGGGTGCACTATCGATGGTACAGAGCAAGTACCATCTGAGGTACTGAGGGAGCAATTTCTGACACGTAGAGAGTGAACTTTCTAAGGTATTGAGTGAGCAATATCTGAGATATTGCGGGAGCACATTCTGAGATATTGTGGGAGCATTATCTAAAGTATTGAGGGGGAACTTGCTGAGGTATTGAGGAACCACCTTCTGAGGTTCTTAGGAAGCACTATCTGAGTTATTGCGATTGCACTATCTGAGGTATTGAGGGAGCTGTTTCAGAGGTATTGACGGAGTACTATCTGATGTACTGAGGAAACAGTTTCTGAGGTACTGAGCGAGCACTTTCTGAGGTATTGAGGAAGCATTATCTGAGGTATTGAGGGAGCACTTACTGCAGTACTGTGGGAGCACCTTCTGAGGTACTTAGTAAGCACTAGCTGAGGTATTGAAGGTGTACTATCTGAGATAGTAAAGGTGCACTATCTGAGGTATTGAGGGAGCATTTTCTGAGGTACTGAGGGAGCACTATCTGAGGTATTGAGGGTGCACTACCTGAGACATTGAGGGTGCACTATCTGAGGTATTGAGGGAGCACTTTCTGAGATACTGAAGGTGAACTATCTGAGGTATTGAGGGAGCACTTTCTGAGATGCTGAGGTTGCCCTATCTGAGGTACTGAAGCAGCACTTTCTGCGGTCCTGAGGAAGTACTACCTGCAGTACTGAGCGAGCATTGTCTGAGGTACTGAGGGAGCACTTTCTGAGGTACTGAGGTAGCGATTTTTGAGGTACTGAGGAAGCACTTTTTGTGGCATTGAGTGTGCACTTTCTGAGGTATTGAGTGAGCACTATCTGAGGCCCTGAGGGAGCTGTTTCAGAGGTATTGAGGGAGCAATTTCTGAGGTACAGAGGGTGCACTATATGAGGTATTCAGGGAGCAATTTCTGAGGTATTGAGCAAGCACCATCTGAGGTACTGAGGGAGCTATTTCTGACATGTAGAGTGTGCATGTTCTAAGCTATTGAGTGAGCACTCTCTGAGGTATTGAGGGAGAATTATCTAAAGTATTGAGGGAACACTTTCTGAGGTACTGAGGGAGCACTTTCTGAGGTATTGAGGAAGCACTGTCTGAGTTACTGAGGAAGTACTATCTGATGTATTGAGGGATTACGGCTGAGGTATTGAGGGAGCACTATCTGAGGTATTGAGGAAACACTATCTGAAGTACTGAGAGTAAACTTTCTGAGGTATTGTGGGAACACTTTCTGAGGTACTGACAGCACTTTTTGAGGTATTGAGGGATCACTTTCTGATGTATTGAGGGAGCAGTTTCTGAGGTACTGAGAGAGCACCTTCTGAGGTATTTAGAAAGCACTTTCTGATGTGTTGAGGAAGCACTATCTAAGGAATTTGAGGAACACTTTCTGAGGTAATAAGGGAGCACTTTCTGAGGTATTGAGGAAGCTCTATCTGAGGAACTGAGGAAGCACTATCTGAGGAATGGAGGGAGATCTATCTGCGGTATTGAGGAAGCACTATCTGAGTTATTCTGGGAACAATTTCTGAGGTACTGACAGAGCACTTTCTGAAGTATTAAGGGCTAACTTTCTGATGTATTGAGAGAGCAGTTTCTGAGGTACTGAGGGAGAACCTTCTGAGGTATTGAGGAAGCACTATCTCAGGTATTGAGAGAGCACGTCTGAGGTATTGAGGAAGCACTATCTGATGTACTGAGGAAACACTATCTGAGGTAGTGAGGGAAAACGTTCTGAGATATTGAGGGAACACTTTCTGAGATACTGACAGAGCAATTTCTGAGGTATTGAGGGATCACTTTCTAATGCATTGAGGGAGCAGTTTCTGTGGTTCTGTGGGAGCACTTTCTGAGGTATTGAGGGAGCACGATCTGAGGTATTGAGGGAGCACTAACTGAGGTATTGAGGGAAAAGTTTCTAAGGTATTGAGGGAACACTATCTGAGGAATTTAGGGAACACATAGTGTGGTATTGAGGGACAACTTTGCGTGGCATTGATTAGCACTTCCTGAGGTATTGAGGAAGCACCAGCTGAGCTACTAAGGAAGCACTATCTGAGGTATTGAGGGAGTACTTTCTGAGGTATTGAGGGAGTACTTTCTGAGGTATTGAGGGAGTACTTTCTGAGGTATTGATGGAGTACTTTCTGAGGTATTGAGGGAGTACTTTCTGAGGTATTGTGGGAGCAATATCTAAAGTATTGATGGAGCACTTTCTGAGGTATTGAGGGATCACGTTCTGAGGTATTGAGGAAGCACAATCTGAGTTATTGAGGGTGCACTATATGAAGTACTGAGGGAGCACTTTCTGAGGTATTCAGGGAGTACTATCTGGGGTATTGATGGATCATCTATCTGAGGTACTGAGGAAGCAGTTTCTGAGTTATTGAGGGAGCACTTTCTGACGTATTGAGGATGCATTATCCTGAGATACTGTGGAAGCACCATCTGACATGTTCAGGGAGCACTTTCTGAGGTATTGTGGAATCACTATCTGATGTACTGACAAAGCACTATCTGAGGTACTGTGGGACCACTATCTGAGGTATTGAGGAAGGACGTTCAGAGGTATTGAGGGAGCACTATCTGAGGTATTGAGGGAACACTTTTTGACGTACTGAGGGAGCACTTTCTGAGGTACTGAGGAAGCACTATCTGAGGTATGAAGGGAGATCTATCTACGGTATTGAGGAAGCACTATCTGAGATATTGTGGGAACAATTTCTGGGCACTGACAGAACACTTTCTTAGGTATTAAGGGATCACTTTCTCATGTATTGAGAGAGCACTTTCTGAGGTATAGAGGGAGCATTTTCTGAGGTACTGAGGGAGGACTTTCTGAGGTATTGAAGGAGCACTTTCTGAGGTATTGAGGAAGCACTATCTGAGTTATTAGGGAGCACTTTCTGAGGTATAGAGGGAGCACAGCCTGAGGTACTGAGGGAGAACTTTCTGAGGTATTGAGGGAGCACTTTCTGAGGTATTGAGGAAGCACTATCTGAGTTATTAGGGAGCACTTTCTGAGGTATAGAGGGAGCACAGTCTGAGGTATTGAGGGAGCATTATCTGAGGTATTGAGGGAGCACTTTCTGAGGTATTGAGGAAGCACTATCTGATGTACTGAGGAAGCACTATTTGAGGTACAGAGGGAGTACTTTCTGAGGTATTGAGGAAGCACTCTCTGAGGTATGGAGGCAGATCTATCTGAGTTATAGAGGGTGCACTATCTGACGTACTGAGTAAACACTATCTGTGGTATTGAGGGAGCAATGTCTGACATATAGAGTGTGCATTTTCTAAGGTATTGAGTGAGCACTATTTGAGGTATTGAGGGAGCACCTTCTGTGGTATTGTGGGAGCATTATCGAAAGTATTGAGGGAGCACTTTCTGAGGTATTGAGGGAGCACCTTCTGAGGTATTGGGTGTGCACTATCTGAGGGATAGAGGAGGCATTTTCTGAGGTATCGAGGGAGCACTTTCTGAGGTATTGAGGGAGCAATTTCTGATGTACTGAAGGTGCACTATCTGAGGTATTAGGAGAGCCCATTCTAAGGTATTGAAGGATCTCCGTCTGAGGCACTGAGCAAGTAGTTTTTGAGGTATTGAGGGAGCACTATCTGAGGTACTGAGGGAGCACTTTCGGAGGTATGGAGGGAGCACTATCTGTGGTACTGAGGAAGTACTATCTGAGGTACTGAGGGAGCACTTTCTGAGGTATTGAGGAAGCACTGTCTGAGGTATTGAGGAAGCATTATCTGAGGTATTGAGGAATCACGGCTGAGGTATGGAGGAAGCACTATCTGTGGTACTGAAGAAGTACTATCTGAGGTACTGAGGGAGCACTATCTGAGGTACTGAGGAAGCACTATCTGAGGTACTGTGGAAGCACTATCTGAGGTATTGAGGAAACACCACCTGAAGTACTGAAATACTGAAGTATTGTGGCAACACTTTCTGAGGTACCGACAGAGCACTTTTTGAGGTATTGAGGGATCACTTTCTGATGTATTGAGGGAGCAGTTCCAGAGGTACTGAGGGAGCAATTTCTGAGGTATTGTGGGAACACTTTCTGAGGTGTTAAGGGAGCACTATCTGAGGTATTGAGGCAGCACTTTCTGAGGCATTGATGGAGCACATTCTGAGGTATTGAGGGAGCACTTCCTGAGGTATTGAGGATGCACTATCTGAGGTATTGAGGGAGCACTTTCTAAGGTATTGAGGGAACACTATCTGAGGCACTAAGTGAGCACTTTCTGAGGTATTGAGGGAGCACGATCTAAGGAATTGAGGGAACACTTAGTGTGGTATTGAAGTAGCACATCTTGAGGTACTGCGGGAGCACTTTCTGTAGTATTGAGGCAGAATTATCTGAGGTATTGAGGGAGCACTGTCTGAGGTAGTGGTGCAGAGCTTCCTAAGGTATTGGAGAAACACTATGTGAGATATTGACGGAGCAGTTTCTGAAGTACAGAGAGAGCACTTTCTGACTTCTGAGGAAGCACTTTCTGAGAAATTGTGTTTGCGCATCTGAGGTATTGAGGAAGCACTATCTGAGTTATTATGGCAGCACTTTCTGAGTTACTGACAGGGCACTTTTTGAGGTATTGAGGGATCATTTCTGATGTATTGAGGGAGCAGTTTCTGAGGTACTGAGAGAGCACCTTCTGAGGTATTTAGGAAGCACTTTCTGAGGTGTTGAGGAAGCACTATCTGAGGAATTTGGGGAGCACTTTCTGAGGTATTGATGCAGCACATTCTGAGGAACTTAGACACACTATCTGAGGTAGGTAGGGAGATCTATCTGCGGTATTGAGGAAGCACTATCTGAGTTATTGTGGGAACACTATCTGAGGTACTGACAGAGCACTTTCTGAGGTATTAAGGGATCACTTTCTGATGTATAGAGAGAGCAGTTTCTGAGGTACTGAGGGAGAACTTTCTGAGGCGTAGCGGGAGCACTTTCTGAGGTATTGAGGGAGTACTTTCTGAGGTATTGAGGGAGTACTTTCTGAGGTATTGAGGGAGTACTTTCTGAGGTATTGTGGGAGCAATATCTAAAGTATTGATGGAGCACTTTCTGAGGTATTGAGGGATCACGTTCTGAGGTATTGAGGAAGCACAATCTGAGTTATTGAGGGTGCACTATATGAAGTACTGAGGGAGCACTTTCTGAGGTATTCAGGGAGTACTATCTGGGGTATTGATGGATCATCTATCTGAGGTACTGAGGAAGCAGTTTCTGAGTTATTGAGGGAGCACTTTCTGACGTATTGAGGATGCATTATCCTGAGATACTGTGGAAGCACCATCTGACATGTTCAGGGAGCACTTTCTGAGGTATTGTGGAATCACTATCTGATGTACTGACAAAGCACTATCTGAGGTACTGTGGGACCACTATCTGAGGTATTGAGGAAGGACGTTCAGAGGTATTGAGGGAGCACTATCTGAGGTATTGAGGGAACACTTTTTGACGTACTGAGGGAGCACTTTCTGAGGTACTGAGGAAGCACTATCTGAGGTATGAAGGGAGATCTATCTACGGTATTGAGGAAGCACTATCTGAGATATTGTGGGAACAATTTCTGGGCACTGACAGAACACTTTCTTAGGTATTAAGGGATCACTTTCTCATGTATTGAGAGAGCACTTTCTGAGGTATAGAGGGAGCATTTTCTGAGGTACTGAGGGAGGACTTTCTGAGGTATTGAAGGAGCACTTTCTGAGGTATTGAGGAAGCACTATCTGAGTTATTAGGGAGCACTTTCTGAGGTATAGAGGGAGCACAGCCTGAGGTACTGAGGGAGAACTTTCTGAGGTATTGAGGGAGCACTTTCTGAGGTATTGAGGAAGCACTATCTGAGTTATTAGGGAGCACTTTCTGAGGTATAGAGGGAGCACAGTCTGAGGTATTGAGGGAGCATTATCTGAGGTATTGAGGGAGCACTTTCTGAGGTATTGAGGAAGCACTATCTGATGTACTGAGGAAGCACTATTTGAGGTACAGAGGGAGTACTTTCTGAGGTATTGAGGAAGCACTCTCTGAGGTATGGAGGCAGATCTATCTGAGTTATAGAGGGTGCACTATCTGACGTACTGAGTAAACACTATCTGTGGTATTGAGGGAGCAATGTCTGACATATAGAGTGTGCATTTTCTAAGGTATTGAGTGAGCACTATTTGAGGTATTGAGGGAGCACCTTCTGTGGTATTGTGGGAGCATTATCGAAAGTATTGAGGGAGCACTTTCTGAGGTATTGAGGGAGCACCTTCTGAGGTATTGGGTGTGCACTATCTGAGGGATAGAGGAGGCATTTTCTGAGGTATCGAGGGAGCACTTTCTGAGGTATTGAGGGAGCAATTTCTGATGTACTGAAGGTGCACTATCTGAGGTATTAGGAGAGCCCATTCTAAGGTATTGAAGGATCTCCGTCTGAGGCACTGAGCAAGTAGTTTTTGAGGTATTGAGGGAGCACTATCTGAGGTACTGAGGGAGCACTTTCGGAGGTATGGAGGGAGCACTATCTGTGGTACTGAGGAAGTACTATCTGAGGTACTGAGGGAGCACTTTCTGAGGTATTGAGGAAGCACTGTCTGAGGTATTGAGGAAGCATTATCTGAGGTATTGAGGAATCACGGCTGAGGTATGGAGGAAGCACTATCTGTGGTACTGAAGAAGTACTATCTGAGGTACTGAGGGAGCACTATCTGAGGTACTGAGGAAGCACTATCTGAGGTACTGTGGAAGCACTATCTGAGGTATTGAGGAAACACCACCTGAAGTACTGAAATACTGAAGTATTGTGGCAACACTTTCTGAGGTACCGACAGAGCACTTTTTGAGGTATTGAGGGATCACTTTCTGATGTATTGAGGGAGCAGTTCCAGAGGTACTGAGGGAGCAATTTCTGAGGTATTGTGGGAACACTTTCTGAGGTGTTAAGGGAGCACTATCTGAGGTATTGAGGCAGCACTTTCTGAGGCATTGATGGAGCACATTCTGAGGTATTGAGGGAGCACTTCCTGAGGTATTGAGGATGCACTATCTGAGGTATTGAGGGAGCACTTTCTAAGGTATTGAGGGAACACTATCTGAGGCACTAAGTGAGCACTTTCTGAGGTATTGAGGGAGCACGATCTAAGGAATTGAGGGAACACTTAGTGTGGTATTGAAGTAGCACATCTTGAGGTACTGCGGGAGCACTTTCTGTAGTATTGAGGCAGAATTATCTGAGGTATTGAGGGAGCACTGTCTGAGGTAGTGGTGCAGAGCTTCCTAAGGTATTGGAGAAACACTATGTGAGATATTGACGGAGCAGTTTCTGAAGTACAGAGAGAGCACTTTCTGACTTCTGAGGAAGCACTTTCTGAGAAATTGTGTTTGCGCATCTGAGGTATTGAGGAAGCACTATCTGAGTTATTATGGCAGCACTTTCTGAGTTACTGACAGGGCACTTTTTGAGGTATTGAGGGATCATTTCTGATGTATTGAGGGAGCAGTTTCTGAGGTACTGAGAGAGCACCTTCTGAGGTATTTAGGAAGCACTTTCTGAGGTGTTGAGGAAGCACTATCTGAGGAATTTGGGGAGCACTTTCTGAGGTATTGATGCAGCACATTCTGAGGAACTTAGACACACTATCTGAGGTAGGTAGGGAGATCTATCTGCGGTATTGAGGAAGCACTATCTGAGTTATTGTGGGAACACTATCTGAGGTACTGACAGAGCACTTTCTGAGGTATTAAGGGATCACTTTCTGATGTATAGAGAGAGCAGTTTCTGAGGTACTGAGGGAGAACTTTCTGAGGCGTAGCGGGAGCACTTTCTGAGGTATTGAGGAAGCACCAACTGAGCTACTGAGGAAGCGCTATCTGAGGTACTGAGGGAGTACATTCTGAGGTATTGTGGGAGAATTATCTAAAGTATTGAGGGAGCACATTATGTGGTATTGAGGAAGCACCATCAGTGTACTGAGAGAGCACTATCTGAGGTACAGAGGCGGCACTATCTGAGGTATTGACGGCGCACTTTCTGCGGTACTGAGGAAGCACTGTCTGAGGTACTGAGGGAGCACTTTCTGAGGTATTGAGGGAGCACTTTCTGAGGTCCTGAGGAAGCACTATCTGTGGTATTGAGGGTGCACTTTCTGAGTTATAGAGGGACAACTTTCTGAGCTATTGAGGGCGCAATTTCTGAGGTATGAGGGTGCACTATCTGAGGTATTGAGGGAGCACTTCCCGAGGTATTGAAGGAACTACTTCTGAGGTACTGAGGGAGTACTTTCTGAGTTTTTGATGGTGCACTTCCTTAGGTTTGAGGGAGCACTTTCTGAGGTTTGAGAGAGCAATTTCTGACATATAGAGTGTGCATTTTCTAAGGTATTGAGGGAGAATTTTCTGTGGTATTGTGGGAGCAGTATCTAAAGTATTAAGGGAGCACTTTCTGAGGTATTGATGGGGCGCCTTCTGAGGTATTGGGTGTGCACCATCTGAGGGACAGAGGAGGCATTATCTGAGGGATCGAGGGAGCACTTTCTGAGGTATTGAGGGAGCACTTTCTGAGGTACTGAGGGAGCACTTTCTGAGGCACTGAGGAAGCACTATAGGAGGTACTGAGTAAGCACTACTTGAGGAATTTGGGGAGTACTTTCTGAGGTAATGAGGGAGCACTTTCAGAAGTACTGAGGCAGCACATTCTGAAGTACTGAGGCAGCACATTCTGAGGTATTGAGGGAGCATTATGTGAGGTATTGAGGGAGCATTATCTGAAGTGTTGAGGAAGCACTATCTGAAGAATTTGGGGAGCACTTTCTGAGGTAATGAGGGAGCAATTTCTGAGGTATTGAGGCAGCACATTCTGAGGTATTGAGTGAGCACTTCTTGAGATATTGAGGTAGTACTTTCTGAGGCACTGAGGCAGCACATTCTGAGCTATTGAGGAAGCACTTTCTGAGGTATTGAGGTAGTACTATGTGAGGTATTGATGGAGCACTATCTGAGGTACTGAGGAAGCACTTTCTGTGGTATTGGGGAGTATTATCAGAGGTATTGCGGGAGCACTTTCATCAGTACTGTGGGGGCACCTACTGAGGTATTTAGGATGCCCTTTCTGATGTAATGAGGGAGCACTATCTGAGGTATTGCGGGACCAGTTTCTGTGGTACTGAGGCAGCGCATTCTGAAGTATTTAGGGAGCAGTTTCTGAGGAACTGAGGAAGCACTATCTGAGGTATTGAGGGACCACTTTCTGAGGAATTGAGGAAGCACTGTCTGAGTTACTGAGGAAGTACTATCTGAGGTATTGAGGGATTACGGCTGAGGTATTGAGGGAGCACTATCTGAGGTATTGAGGAAACACTTTCTGAGGAATTGAGGAAGCACTGTCTGAGTACTGAGGGAGCACTATCTGAAGTATTGAGGGAGCACTTTCTGACGTATTGAGGGAGCATTTTATGAGGTATTAAGGGATGGACTAACTCAGGATTGAGGGAGCACTTTCTGAGGTATTGAGGGAGCATTTTCCTAGGTATTGAGCAAGCACCATCTGAGGTACTGAGGGAGCAATTTCTGACTTGTAGAGTGTGCATTTTCTAAGGTATTTAATGAGCACTATCGGAGGTATTGAGGGAGCACTTTATGTGTTATTGTGCGAGCATTATCTAAAGTATTGAGGGAGCACTTTCTGAGGTATTGGGTGTGCATTATCTGAGGGACAGAGGAGGCATTATCTGAGGTATTGAAGGAGCACTTTCTGAGGTATTGGGTGTGCACTATCTGACAGACGGAGGAAGCACAATCTGAGGTACTGAAGGAGTACTTTCTGTGGTAGTGGGCAAGCACCATCGGAGGTACTGAAGGAAGCAGTATCTGAGGTATTGAGGGAGCACTTTCTCACGTATTCAGGGAGTACTATCTGAGGTATTGATGGAGCACTATCTGAGGTACTGAGGAAGCACTCTGTGGTATTGAGGGAGGATTATCTGAGGTATTGAGGAATCACTTTCATCAGTACTGTGGGAGCACTTTCTGAGGTACTTAGGAATCACTTTCTGGGGTGTTGAGGAAGCACTATATGAGGAATTTGGGGAGCACATTCTTAGGTAATGAGGGTGCACTTTCTGAGGTATTGAGGCAGTACATTGTGAGGTATTGAGTGAGAACTTTCTGAGGTATTAAGGGAGTACTATCTGAAGTATTGAGGGAGCACTTTCTGTGATATTGAGGGAGCATTATCTGAGGTATTGAAGGAGCACTTTCTGCGGTACTGTGGGAGCACTTCTGAGGTACCTAGGAAGCACATTCTTTGGTTTTGGGGAAACACTATGTGTGGTCTTGAGGGAGAATTTTCTGAGGTACTGGGAGAGAACTTTCTGAGATACTGAGGGAACGCTTTCTGAGGTATTGAGGGAGCACTTCCTGAGGTATTGAGGGAGCACTATCTGAGGTATTGAGAGATCACTTTCTGAGGCATTGGGGGAGCACTTCCTGAGGTATTGAGGCAGCACTATCTGAGGTATTGTGGGAGCACTTTCTGAGGTATTGTGGGAGCACTTTCTAAAGTTTTGTGGAAGCACTGTCTGAGTTATTGCGGGAACAATTTCTGAGGTACTGACCGAACACTTTCTGAGGTATTAAGGGATCACATTCTGATGGTATTGAGCGAGCAGTTTCTGAGGTACTGAGGGAGCACTTTCTGAGGTACTGAGGGAGAACTATCTGAGGTATTGAGGAAGCACTATCTGAGGTACTGAGGGAGCACTTTCTGACGTATTGAGGGTGCACTATCTGAGGTATAGAGGGAGCACTTTCTGAGGTATTGAGGGAGCATTATCTAATGTACTGAGGAAGCACTATCTGAGGTACTGAGGGAGTACTTTCTGAGATATTGAAGAACACTTTCTGAGGTACTGAGGAAGCACTTCATGAGGTATTGGGGAAGCACTATGTGATTTATTGAGGGAGCAGTTTCTGAGGTACTGAAAGAGAACTTTCTGAGTTACTGAGGGAACACTTTCTGAGGTATAGAGAGAGTTCCTTATCAGGTATTGAGAGAGTACTTTCTGAGGTATTGAGGGTGCACTATCTGTAGTGCTGAGGAAGCACTATCTTAGGTACTGAGGGAGCACTATCTGAGGTATTGAGGAAGCACTAACTGCGGTATTGAGGGAGCATTTTCTAAGGTAGTGAGGGACCGCTATCTGTGGCATTGAGTGACCACTTTCTGAGGTATTGAGGGAGTACTATCTGAGTAATTGAGGGACCACTTCATGTGGTATTGAGCGAGCTCTTTGTGTGGCATTGAGGGAGCAATTTCTGAGGTAATGGGGGAGCACTATCTGAGGTATTGAGCAAGCACTGTCTGAGGTACTGAGGAAGCACTCCCTGAGGTTTTGGGGAAGCACTATGTGAGGTATTGACGAAGCACTTTCTGAGGTACTGAGAGGGAACTTTCTGAGTTATTAAGGGAACACTTTCTGAGGTATTGAGGGAGCTCCTTATCAGGTATTGAGAGAGTACTTGCTGAGGTATTGAGGGTGCACTATCTGTGGTCCTGAGGATGCACTATCTGAGGTACTGAGGGAGCACGTTCTGACATATTGAGGGTGCACTATCTGAGGTATTCAGGGCGCACTTTCTGAGGTATTGATGATACACTATCTAATATACTGACGAAGTACTATCTGAGGTATTGAGGGAGCACTTTCTGAGGTATTGAGAGTGCACTATCTGAGGTATTGAGGGAGTACTATCTGAGGTATTGAGGGAGCAGTTTCTGAGGGACTGAGAGAGCACTTTCTGAGATACTGAGGGAGCACTTTCTGAGGCATTGAGGTAGCAAATCTGAGGTACTGTGGAAGCACTATCTGAGGTATTGAAGAAACACTATCTGATGTACTGACGAAGTACTATCTGAGGTACTGAGGGAGCACTATCTGAGGTATTGAGGAAGCAATTTCTGAGTGTTGAGGAAGCACTATCTGAGGTATTGAGCGAGCACTTTCTTAGGAATTGAGGGTGCACTATCTGAGGTTCTGAGAGAGCACTTTCTGAGGTATTGAAGGGGCACTTCCTGAGGTATTGAGGAAGCGCTATCTGGGGTATTGAAGGATTACGTCTGATGTATTGAGGAAGCACTATCTGAGGTACCGAGGAAACACTATCTGATGTACGTAGGGAGCACTATGTGAGGTATGGGGGGACATCTATCTGCGGTATTGAAGAAGCATTATCTGAGGTCCTGAGGATGCACTACGTGATGTACTGAGGGACACTTTCTGAGGTATTGGGGTAGCATATCTGAGGTATTGAGGAAGCACTATTTGTGTTATTGTGGGAGCACTTTATGAGGTACTGAGAGCAATTTCTGAGGAATTGACGGAGCACTTTCTGAGGTATTGAGGAAGCACTATCTGATGTACTGAGGAAGCACTTTCTGAAGTATTGAGGGAACACTTTTTGAGGTATTGAGGGAAGGACTATCTGAGGTATTGAGGGAGCACTTTATTAGGTATAGATTGTGCACTATCTGACGTACTGAGGAAGCACTACCTGAGGTACTGAGGGAGTAATTTCTGACATATAGAGTGTGCACTTTCTAAGATATTGAGGGAGCACTTTCTGAGATATTGTGCGAGCATTATCTAAAGTATTGAGGGAGCACTTTCTGAGGTAATGAGGGAGCACGTTTTGAGGTATTGAGGGAAGGACTATCTGAGGTAGTGAGGGAGCACTTTCTGAGGTATAGAGGGTGCACTATCTGAGATATTGAGGGAGCACTTTCTGAGGTATTGAGGAAAGGACTATCTGAGTTGTTGAGGGAGCACTTTCTGAGGTCTCTCTCGTCGCCCCCAATCGCTCTCGCCCCTGGTCTCTCGCCCCCCTGCCCCATCTCTCTCGACCCCGGTATCTCTTGTCACCCCCGATCTCTCTTGTCACCCCCGGTCTCTCTCACCCGCAGTCTCTCTTGTCACCCCCGGTCTCTCTCACCCGCAGTCTCTCTCTCACCCCCGGTCTCTTGCCCCCTCCAGTCTCTCTCGCCGCCCCGCTCTCTCTTTGCCGCCGGTCTCTCTTGACCCCTGGCTTCTCCCGTTGCCCCTGGTCTCTCTCCTAGCTCCCGGTCTCTCTCTCTCTCTCTCGCCCCCGGTTTCTCTTATCTCTCCCGGTCTCTCTTGCCCCCAGTCTCTCTCGCCCCTGGCCTCTCTCACCCCCCCAGTCTCTCTCGTCACTGTCACTCTCACCCCCCCGGTCTCTCTCTCGTCCGGTCTCTCTTGTCAACCCCCGGTCTCTCTCGTCAGGCCCAGTCTCTCGTTGCCCCCAATCTCTTGCCCCCGGTCTCTCTTGTACCCGGTCTCTCGCAACCTCCCTGGTATCGCCCCCAGTCTCTCTCCGCCATCCCCGTCTCTCTCGCCCTGCTCTCTCTCTCGCCCCCTGGTGTCTCTCGTGCCCGGTCTCTCTCACCCCGGTCTCTCTCGCCCCTGGCCTATCTCACCCCCCCCCCCCCGTCTCTCTCACACCCCCCTGTCTCTCTCACCCCTGGTCTCTCTCATCATCCCCTCTCTCTCGCCTCCTGTCTCTCTCACCCCCGGTCTCTTTCACACCTGGTCTATCTCACCCCCAGTCTCTCATCACCCCCGCTCTCCTTCGCCCCCAGTCTCTCTCTCGCTCCCAGTCTCTCTCTTGCCCCCAGTTTCTCTTTCGCCCCAGTCTCTCTCTTGCCCCCGGTCTGTCTTGCCCGTGTCTGTCACATCACTCCCGGTCTCTCGCCACCCCCGGTCTCTCATCAACCCTGGTCTCCCTCACCCTTGGTCTCTATCACCCTCGGTCTCTCTAGCCCCCGGTCTCTCTTGTCAACCCCAGTGTCTCTCGCCTCTGGTCTCTCTCGCCCCACCAGGTCTTTCTCGACCCCAGACTCTCTTGTCCCTGGTCTCTCTCGTTGCCCCTGGTCTCGCGTCCCCCCGGTCTCTCTTGCCCACCCCGTCTCTCTCTTACTCCCAGTCTCTCTATCACCCCAGGTCTGTCTCATCGCCCCTGGTCACTCTTGCCCACAGTCTCTCTTGTCACCTCTGGTCTCTCGTCGCCCCCGGGCTCTCTCGCCCCTCCGTCTCTTTCATCAACCCTGGTCTCTCATTGCCCCTGGCCTCTCGTCGTCACCGGTCTCTCTCTCTTGCCCCCGGTCTCTCTCTTGCCCCTGGTCTCTCTCTCTCGCACATGGTCTCTCTATTGCCCCCGGTCACTCTTGCCCGCAGTCTCTCTTGTCACCCCTGGTCTCTCGTCGCCCCCGGGCACTCTTGCCCCTCCATCTCTCTCATCATCCCCGGTCTCTCATCGCCCCTGGTCTCTCGTCACCCCTGGTCTCTCTCTCGCCCCCTGGTCTCTCACATCACCCCCGGTCTCTCTCATCACCCCCGGTCTCTCTCTCGCCCCCGGTATCTCTTGCCCCCGGCCTCTCCCGTTGCCCCCGGTCTCTCTCCTAGCTCCCGGTCTCTCTTGCCCTCTATCTCTCTTGCCCTCTATCTCTCTCTCACCCCTCGCTCTCTCTGGTCCTCCGGTCTGCCTCGCACCTGGTCTCTCTCGCCTCCCCCGGTTGCTCATTACCCACTCTCTCTCTCGCCCCGGTATCTCTTTTCACCCCAGTCTCTCTCGCACCCAGACTCTCTCCCACCCCCGGCCTCTGATGTCGCCCCCGGTCTCTCTTGCCCCCGGTCACTCTCGTCGCCGGTCACTCTCGCCCAACCCAGTCTCCCTCGTCTCCCCCGGTCACTCTTGCCCCCGTTCTCCCTCGCCACCCCTTCTCTCTTGTTGCCCCGTCTCTCTCACCCCCAGTCTCTTTCGTCGCCCCCGGTCTGTCTCGCCCCCGGTCACCCTCGTTACCCCTTCTCTCTCGCCCCTGGTCTCTCTCACCTCTGGTCTTTCTCGCCCCTGGTTTCACTCATCGCTGGTCAATCTCACCCCCCCCCCCCCCGATCTCCCTCGTCTCCCCCGGTCACTCTCGCCCCCGGTCTCCCTCGTCACCCCATCTCTCTCATTGCCCCCAGTCTGTCTCATCCCCAGTCTCCCTCATCACCCCGTCTCTCTCACCCCCAGTCTCTCTCACCGCTCCCGGTCTGTCTCATCCCCGGTCTGTCTCATCCCCGGTCTCCCTCGTCTCCCCCGGTCTGTCTCACCCCCAGTCTCTCTAATCGCCCCCAGTCTGTCTCATCCCCGGTCTGTCTCATCCCCGGTCTCCCTCGTCACCCCGTCTCTCTCACCCCCAGTCTCTCTCATCGCCCCCGGTCTGTCTCATCCCCGGTCTCCCTCGTCACCCCCGGTCTGTCTCACCCCCAGTCTCTCTCATCGCCCCAGGTCTGTCTCATATCCGGTCTCCCTCGTCACCTCGTCTCTCTCACCCCCAGTCTCTCTCATCGCCCCCGGTCTGTCTCATCCCCGGTCTCTCTCGCCCCCGGTCTCCCTCGTCACCCCCGGTCTGTCTCGCCCCCAGTCTCTCTCGTCGTCCCCGGTCTGTCTCACCCCCGGTCACCCTCGTCACCCCTTCTCTCTCGCCCCCGGTCTCTCTCACCTCCGGTCTCTCTCGCCCCGGTTTCTCTCATCGTCACCGGTCTGTCTCGACCCCGGTCACCCTCGTCACCCCCAGTCGCCCTCGTCACCCCTGGTCTCTCTCACCCCCGTTCTCTCTCACCGCCCCTGGTGTCTCTCACTGCCGGTCTTTTCTCGCCCCCGGTCTCTCTCTCGCCCCCGGACTCTCTCGACCATCCTGTCTCCTGTTGCCACCAGTCTCTCTTGCCCTCGGTCTCTCATCACCCCGGTCTCTCACCCACGGTCTCTTTTGCCCCCCGATCTCTCATTTGCGCCCGGTCTCTCTCGCCCTCCGGTCTCTCTCACCCCCGGACTCTGTCATCGCCCCCAGCCTCTCTCGCCCCGATCTCTCTTGCCCCCTCCCTGGTCTCTCTCACTCCCAATCTCTCTCACCCCCGGTGTCTTTCACCCCCCCCCCCCACCCCGGTCTCTCTCACTCACAGACTCTCTTGACCCCGGTCTGTCTCATCACTTCCTGTCTCTCTCGCACCCGGCTTCTCTCGCTTATCGGCCTCTCTTGTCCCCGGTCACTCTCACCCCCGGTCTTTCTCATCCCCGGCCTCTATCGCCCACAGTCTCTCTCTCACCCCGGTCTTTCTCACCCCGGTCTCTCTCGCCCACAGTCTCTCTCGTCCCCGGTCTCTCTCACCCCCAGCCTCTCTCACCCCCAGTCTCTCTCACCCCCAGCCTCTCTCACCCCCAGTCTCTCTCTCACCCCCAGTCTCTCTCTCAGCCCCAATCTCTCTCTCGCCCCCGGTCTCTCTCTCACCCCGGTCTCTCTCACCCCCGGTCTTTCTCGCCCACAGTCTCTCTCGCCCCCGGTCTCTCTCACCCCCGGTCTCTCTCTAGCCCCTGGTCTCTCTCGCTGCCCCCAGTCTCTCTCGCCCCCTGTCTCTCCTTGCCCCCAGTCTCTCTCGCCCCCGGTCTCTCTCGTCACCGGTCTCTTGTCACCCCCTGTCTCTCGTCAACCCCGGTGTCTCGCCCCCGGTCTGTCTCATCACTCCCTGTCTCTCTCAACACCGGTCTCTCTTGTCATCCCCGGTTGCTCGTCACACCTGGGTCTCTCTCCACCCCAATCTCTCTTTCCCCCGGTGTCTTTCACCCCCCTCGGTCTCTCTCACACCCGGCCTCTCTCGTCCCTGGTCACTCTCACCCCCGGTGACTCACCACAGGTCGCTCGTCATCCCCGGTCTCTCTCACCCCCGGTCACTCTCACCCGCAGTCTTTCTCAGCCCCGGTCACTCGTCATCCCCAGTCTCTCTTGCCCACAGTCTCTCTTGCCCCCGGTGTGTACCGCAGCCCCCTGTCTCTTTCGCACCCAGCCTCTCTCGCTTCTCGGTCTCTCTCTTGCCCCCAGTCTCTCTCTCGACGTCCCCAGTCTCTCTCGCCCCCTGTCTCTCTTTGTCCCCTGTCTCTCTCTCTCTCTTGCCCCCGTTCTCTCTAGCCCCCCAGTCTCTCTCGCAAACCCATCTCTTGCTCCCCAGTCTCTCTCTCGCCCATGGTGACTCTTATCCCCGGTCTTTCTCACTCCCGGTTTCTCGTCACCCTTGGTGTCTCGCCCCCGGTCTCTCTCGCCCACAGTCTCTCTCGCTCCCAGTCTCTCTCTAGCCCCTGGTCTCTCTCGCTGCCCCCGGTCTCTCTTGCCCCCGTTTCTCTTTGCCCCCGGTCTCTCTCGCCCCCATCTCTCTTTTCCTCTGGTCTCTCTCGCCCCCGTCTCTCTTTGCCCCCGGTCTGTCTCTTTTGCCCCCGGTCTCTCTCACCCCCAGTCTCTCTCATCACCCCCCTCTATCTCGCCCCAAGTCTCTCTCTCGCCCCCCGTCTCTCTCACCCTCGGTGTCTCTCGCCCCCGTTCTGTCTCGTTGCTCCCTGTCTCTCTCGCACCCGGTCTCTCTTTAGCCCCTGGTCTCTCTCGCTGCCCCCAGTCTCTCTCGCCCCCGTCTCTCTTTGCCCCCGGTCTCTCTCGCCCCCATCTCTCTTTTCCCCCTGTCTGTCCCTCTTGCCCCCGGTCTCTCTCACCCCCAGTGTCTCTCGTTACCCCCCTCTATCTCGCCCCAAGACTCTCTCTCGCCCCCGGTCTCTCTCGCACCGTTCTGTCTCATTGCTCCCTGCCTCTCTCACACCCGGCCTCTCTCACTCCGGGTGTCTCTCTCGTCCCCAGTCACTCTTGCCCCCGGTCTCTCTCGACCCCACTTTCTCTCACCCCTAATCTCTCTCGTCACCCTTCGTGTCTCTCATCTCCCCCCTGTCTCTCAACCCCGGTCTCTCTCTCTTGCCCACGGTCTCTCTGATCCCCGGTCTCTCTTGCCCCCGGTCTGTCTCATTGCTCACTGTCTCTCTCGCATCTGGCCTCTCTTGCCCCCTGTCACTCTTTGTCCCCTGTCTCTCTCTCTCTCTCTTGCCCCCGGTCTCTCTAGCCCCCCAGTCTCTCTTACAAACCCGTCTCTCGCCCCCAGTCTCTCTCTCGCCCCCGGTCACTCTCACCCCCCGGTCTTTCACACTCCCGGTTTCTCATCACCCCTGGTGTCTCGCCCCCGGTCTCTCTCGCCCACAGTCTCTCTCACCCCCAGTCTGTCTCTAGCTCCTGGTCTCTCTCGCCGTCCCCGGTCTCTCTCGCCCCCGCCTCTCTTTGCCCCTGGTCTCTCTCCCTTGTCCACGGTCTCTCTCACCCCAAGTCTCTCTCACCCCCGGTCTCTCTCGTTACCCCATCTCTCTCGCCCCAGGACTCTCTCTCACCCCTGGTCCCTCTCACCCTCGGTCTCTCTCGCCCACAGTCTCTCTCACCCCTGGTCTGTCTTGTTGCTCCCTGCCTCTCTCGCACCCGGCCTCTCTCGATCCCCAGCCTCTCTCGCTCCCGGTCTCTCTCTCACCCCCCAGTCTCTCTCGACCCCACTTTCTCTCGCCCCTAATCTCTCTCGTCGCCCCTGGTGTCTCTCGTCTCCCCCTGTCTCTCGCCCCCGGTCTCTCTCACCCCAGGTCTTTTTTGCATCCCGGTCTCTCTCGCCCCCGGTCTCTCTCTCTCACTCCCGGTCTCTCTCTCTCACCCCCGGGCTCTGTCGCCCCCGGTCTCTCTCGCCCCCCCGGTCACTCTCGTCACCCCCTCTCTCTCGCCCCCGGTCTCTTTCTCGCCCCTGGTCTCACTCTTGTCCACTGTCTCTCTCGCCCCCGGTCTCGCTTGTTGCCCCCCAGTCTCTCTCACCCCCGGTCTCACTCTAGTCCACTGTCTCTCTCACCCCCGGTCTCTCTCATCACCCCCTCTCTCTCACCCCCGGTCTCTCTCATCACCCCCTCTCTCTCACCCCCGGTCTCTCTCATCACCCCCTCTCTCTCACCCCCGGTCTCTCTCATCACCCCCTCTCTCTCGCCCCCGGTCTCTTTCTCGCCCCCGGTCTCACTCTCGTCCACTGTCTCTCTCGCCCCCGGTCTCCCTTGTTGCCCCCCAGTCTCTCTCGCCTCCGGTCTCTCTCGTGGTCCCTGGTCTCTCGTCACCCCCGGGTCTCTCTACACCCCAATCTCTCTTGCCCCCGGAGGCTTTCATCCCCTCCGTCTCTTTCGCCCCCTGTCTCTCTCACTCGCCCCCGGTATCTTGCCCCTGGTCTCTCTCGTCACCCCCTCCCTCTCACTCTCAGTCTCTCTCTCGCCCCCGGGCTCTCTTTTGCCCCCTGTCACTTTCACCCCCAGTCTCTCTCAACCCCACTTTTTCTCGCTCCCGGTCTCTATCGGCACCCCCGGTCTCTCTCGTCACCCCCTGGTCTCTCTCGTCTCCCCCTGTCTCTCGCCCCCGGTCTCTCTCACCCCAGGTCTCTTTTGTGCCCCGGTCTGTCTTGCCCCACCTGTCTCTCTCACTCTCCACCCCTGTCTCTCTCTCACCCCCGGTGTCTCTCGTCACTCCCTCTATCTCTCACCCCTGGTCTCTTTCTCGACCCCGGTCTCTCTCGCCCCTGGTCTCTCTCCCCCCTGTCTTTCTCGCCCCTGGACTTTCTCGCCCACAGTCTCTCTCACTCCCGGTCTGTCTCGTTGCCCCCCGTCCCTCTAGACCCCCGGTCACTCTCGCAAATCCCTCTCTCTCACCTCTCAGTCTCCCTCTCTCGCCCCCCGTCTCTCGCTCACCCCCTGGTCTCTCTTGACCCCACTTTCTCTCGCCCCCGGTCTCTATTATTGCCCCCGGTCTCTCGTCTCCCCCGGTCGCTCGTCACCCCACCGGTCTCTCACCCCCAGTCCCTCATCACACCCCGGTCTCTCGCCCCCGGTCACCATCACGCCATGGTCACACTCACGCTCCCAGTCTGTCTTGTTGCCCCAGTATCTCTTGTCAACCCCTCTCTTTCACCCCCTTGGTTTCTCGTCATTGCTGATCTCACGCCTGCGGTCTCTCTCGCCCCCGGTCTCTCATCACCCCCGGTTCTCTTGCGCCCCGGTTGCTCTCAGCCCGCCCTTGTCTCTTGTCTCTCTTTCGCCACGGTCTCTCTCATCACCCCCGGTCTCTCTCGCCCCCAGTCTCTCTCATCACCCCCGGTCTCTCTCGCCCCCTGTCTCTCTTTCGCCACGGTCTCTCTCATCACCCCCGGTCTCTCTCTCATCACCCCCGGTCTCTCTCATCACCCCCGGTCTCTCTCTCATCACCCCCGGTCTCTCTCTCATCACCTCCGGTCTCTCTCTCATCACCCCCGGTCTCTCTCTCATCACCCCTGGTCTCTCTCTCATCACCCCCGGTCTCTCTCTCATCACCCCCGGTCTCTCTCTCATCACTCCCGGTCTCTCTCTCATAACCCCCGGTCTCTCTCTCGTCACCCCTGGTCTCTCTCATCACCCCTGGTCTCTCTCACCCCTGGTCTCTCTCATCGCCCCTGGTCTCTCTCGCCCCGGTCTCTCTCGTCGCCCCTGATCTCTCGTCAACCCCGGTCTCTCACTCCTGATCTTTCTCGCGCCCGTTCTCTCTCACCACCCCCTGTCTCTCTTTCGCCCCCTGTCTCTCTTTCACCACGGTCTCTCTCGTCGCCCCCGTCTCTCTCTTCACCCCCTGTCTCTCTCTTCACCCCATGTCTCTCTCGCTCCCAGTCTCTCTCTCTCTCTCTCGCCCCCGGTCTCTCTCGTCGCCCCCGGTCTGTCTCGTCGCCCCCCGTCTCTCTCTTCACCCCATGTCTCTCTCACTCCCAGTCTCTCTCTCTCTCTCGCCCCCGGTCGCTCTCGTTGCTCCCGGTCTCTCTCGCCCCCGATTTCTCTCGTCGCCCCCGTCTCTCTCTTCACCCCCTGTCTCTCTCTTCACCCCATGTCTCTCTTGCTCCCAGTCTCTCTCTCTCTCTCGCCCCCGGTCTCTCTCGTCGCCCCCGGTCTGTCTCGTCGCCCCCCGTCTCTCTCTTCACCCCATGTCTCTCTCACTCCCAGTCTCTCTCTCTCTCGCCCCCGGTCGCTCTCGTTGCTCCCGGTCTCTCTCGCCCCCGATTTCTCTTGCTCCCCGGACTCTCACATCACCCCCGGTCTCTGTCTCTCTCAGCTCCGGTCACTTGCATCACCCCCCACCCCCCCCCCCCCCGGTACCTCTCATTGCCCACGGTCTCTCTTGTCACCCCCAGTCTCTCTCGCGCCCCCGGTCTCTCTCGCCCCAAGTCTCTCTCGTCAGCCCCGGTCTCTCTTGGCACCCCCGGGTATTTCGTCACCCCTGGGCTTTCTCGCCTCTGGTCTCACTCACTCCTGGTCTCTCAGGCGGCCCCCGTCTCCCTCGTCCCCCGGTCTCTCTCGCCCCCGATGTCATTCACCACCCCCCCCATCCGGTCTCTAAACGGCCCCGGTTTCTCATCATCCCCAGTCTCTTGCTCCGGGTCTCTCTCGCCCATGGTATCTCTCGTTGCCCTCGTTCTCTCTCGTTGCCCCCGATCTCTTGTCACCCCCGGTTTCTCTCCTCACTGGTCTCCCTCATTGCCCCCAGTCTCTCTCGCCCCAGTTCTCTCTCTTTGCCTATGGTCTCTTGTCACTCCGGGTCTCTCTCACACCCCCACCTTCCCCACCCCGGTCCCTCTCACCCCCGGTCTCTCTCACTCCCGGTCTCTCTTGCTCCCGGTCTCTCTTTTTGCCCCCGGTCTCTTGTCACCCCCGATGTCTTGCCCCCTGTCTCCCTTCTCCCTTGGTCTCTCTCGTCCCCTGTTTCTCTCTCCTCCCCGCTCTCTGTCCCACTCAATCTCTCTCACCGCCGGTCTCTCTCATCCTTGGTCTCTGTCACCTTTCACCCCCTGGTGTCTCATCGCCCTCAGTCTCTCATCGACCCGGACTCTCATCACACACAGTCTCTCAACACGGCCTTTCTCGCCCCCGGTCTCTCTCGCCGCCCCTGGTCTTTCTCTCACCCTCTACTCTCTCTCTTGCCTCCCCGTCTCTCTCTCTCGCCGCCAACCCCCCCCCCCCCCCCCCCGTCTCTCTCTCTCGCCCCGCCCCCCGTCTCTCTCTGTTTCGATCCCGGTCTGTCTTGTCGTCCCGGTCTCTCTTGTCAGCCCTTCTCTCTCGACCCAGTCTCTCTCGTCATCCCTGGTCTCTCTTATCTCCCCCGGTCTCTCTCTTGCCCCTGGTCTCTCTCACCCCTGTCTCTCATCGCTCTCGGTCTGTCATTGCACCCGGGCTCTGGTCACACCTGATCTCTCTCGCCCCCAGTTCCTATTGCCCCCGGTCTCTCTCTTGCCACGGGTCTCTATCGCCCCCGGTCTCTCTCTCTCTCGCCACGTTCTCTCTCTTGCCCCTGTTCTGTCTTGTTGCCCCGGTCTCTCTCGTGAACCCCTCTCTCTCGCCCTTGGTCTCTTCCCCCCCTCCCCGCCGGTTGCTCTCTCGCCCCCGGTCTCTATCACCCCTGGTCTTTATCGCCCCGGTCTCTCTCTCTCTTGCCACCGTCTCTCTCTCGCCCCCGAATTGTCTCATCGCCCCGGTCTCTCTTGTGAACCCCTCTCTCGCCCCAGTCACTCTCACCCCCGGACTCTCTCTCTCGTGCCCCCGGTCTCTCTCTCATTCCACCCCACCGGTCTCACTCTTGCCCCTGGTCTCTCTCGCCCCCGGTCTCTCTTGCTGCCCTGGGACTCTCTTTCTCGCCCCTGGTCTCTCTCTCTCTTTTCCCACAGTCTCTCTCTCGCTCCCTGTCTCTCATCGCCCCCGCGCTCTCATTTCCCCCGGTCTCTCTTGCCCCCTGGTCTTTTTTGTTGCTCCGGTCTCCATTCGCCCCAGTCTCTCATTGCCCCCAATCTCTCTTGCCCCCGGTCTCTCTCGTTGCCCCCGGTCTCTCGTTGCCCCCAGTCTCTCTTCAACCCCGGTCTCTCTCGTACCCGGTCTGTCTTGTCACCCCCTCTCTCTCGCCCCCAGTCTCCCTCTCACCACGGTCTCACTCTCACTCTCGCTCTCGGTCTGTCTTGTCACCAACAGTCTCTCTTGTCAACCCTTCTCTCATCCCCCCTGGTCGATCTCTTGTCCCCGGTCTCTCAGGCACCCAGATCTCGTCAACCCCGGTCTCTCTCCCCCGGTATCTCTCGACCCGGTCTTTCTTTCCAACCCCAGCCTCTCTCATCGCCCCCAGTCTGTCTTGTCACCCCCAGTCTCTCCCACCCCCAGTCGCTCTCATCCCCCCCACCCCGGTCTCTCATTGCCCCCAGTCTCTCTCTCGCCCTCCGGTCTCTCTCGCACTCGGTCTCTCTCTAGCCCCCCGGTCTCTCTCGTGCCCCCGGTCTCTCTCTCTCGCATTCCCCCTGCCCCGCCCACCCCCCAGGCTCTCTCTCACCCCTGGTCTCTTTCACCCCCGGGTCTCTCTCGCCCCAGTCTCCCTCTCGCCACGGTCTCTCTCTCGCTCCCGGTCTGTCTTGTCACCCGGTCTCTCTCGCCCCCGGTCTCTCTCGCCCCCGGTCTCTCACACCCCCAGTGTCTTGGCCCCAGTCTCTTGTCACCCCCGGTGTCTTGGCCCCAGTCTCTCTTCACCCCCGGTCTCTCTCTTGCCCTGTTCTCTCTTGCCCCTGATCTCTCTTGTTGCCCCCTGTGTCTCGTCACCCCCGGTGTCTCGCCCCCGGACTATCTCACTCCCAGTCTCTCTTGCCCCCCGTTCTGTCTTGTCGTCCTCGGTCTCTCTCGCCCCTGGACTCTCTCTCACCCCCTGGTCTCTCATTGCCCCTGGTTTCTCTCTTGCCCCGGTCTCTCTCGTACCACCCCGTTCTCTCTCGTCGTGCCCAGTTTCTCGTTGCCCCAGGTCTCTCTCGTCCCCGGTCTCTCTCGTCCCCGGTCTCTCTCACCCCTGGTCTGTCTCATCGGCTCCTGTCTCACTTGCTCCCGGTCTCTCTCACACCCTGTCTCTCTCTCGCCCCCTGTCTCTCTCGTCGCCCCCAGTCTCTCTCACCCCCAGATCTCTTTCGCCCCCTGAGGCTCTCTTGCCCCTGTTCTCTCACGCTCCTGGTCTCTCTCAACTCCTGGTCTCTCTCGTCACCCCCGGTCTCTCTCACCCCCAGTCTCTCTCGTCACCCCCGATCTCTCGTCACCCCCAGTCTCTTGCCCCAGGTCTCTCTCACTCCCGGTCTCTCTCATCGCCTCTGGTCTGTCTCGCCCCAGTCTCTCTCACCCCCCCGGTCTCTCTCGCCCCCTCCCCTCCCCGCTCTCTTGCCCCCCCGTGTCTCTCGCCCTCCCTGGTCTGTCTCACCAACCCCAATCTCTCTCACCCCCTTCTCTCTCTCATCACCCCCAGTCTCTGTCATCACCCCTGGTCTCTCTCGTAGCCTCCAGTCTCTTGTCAACCCCTCCGTCTCGCCCCCGGTTGCTCTCACCCCCCTCGTCTCTCATGTTCCTAGTTTCTCTCGCTCCCGGTCTCACACGTCCCTGGTTTCTCTCATCGCCCCCAGTCTCTCTCTCGTCCCCCTCTGTCTCATCCCCACTCTCAGTCGGCCCCCTCTCTCTCTCGCCCCCCTCTCTCTTGGCCCCTTTTCTCTCTCAATCCCCCCTCGCCCCCCTCCTCTCTCTCACCGCCTCTCTCTATCTCCTCACCCCCTCTCTCTCACCCCTGGTCTCTCTCGCACCCCCCCCACCGCCGGTCTCTCACGGCCCTGGTTTCTCTCGTTGCCCCAGTCTCTCTCTTGTCCCCGGTCTCTATAATCGCCCCCAGTCTCTCGTCGCCCCCCCTCTCTCTCTCACCCCTCTGTCTCTCTCGCCCCCCTCTCTCTCGCCCCCTCTCTCTCATCCCCCCTCTCTCGCACCACTGTCTCTCTTGCCTCCTCTCTCTCACCCCCCCTCTCTCGGCCTCCCCTCTCGCGCCCCCCCTCTCTCTCGCAGCCCCCGTTTCTCCCACCCCTTTTGTCCGTCCCCTCTCTCTCTCGCCCGCCTCCTCTCTCTCTCTTGCCCCTCTCTCTCACCCCCCTGTCTCTCGTCCCCCCACCCTGTCTCTCCCTGCTCTTTCACACTTTCTCGAATCACTGTCCCCTTATCTCCCTTTCTCTCCTCCCTCTCTCTCTCCTTCTCGCCCCTGTCTCTCTCTCTTTCTCTTGCTGCCATCTCCCTCCCTCTCTTGGCCCCTCTGTTTGCCCCTCTCTCAACTCCATCACTCCCTCCTCTCTCTCTCTCTTTCAGGGAGGGAGAGAGGGAAGAGTGGAGGCAGGTGGAGAAACCGGGATTGGGGGTGTGTGTGATAGGAGACGGGGGAATGATTGAGAGTGAAAAGGAGAGGTGTTGAGAAGGAAAGAGTATGCAGAGATAGAGAGGGAGAGCAATGAGGAGAAAGGGTAGTGGAGAGGAAATGGGGAGGCCAGGTTGGAGTGGGGGGGGGGACAGAGGGAGTAAACCCAGCTCCAGAGCTCAGGGCGCGGTGCCCTCCCCTTCCCTGAGGACCAGGACTTGGGCCTGAGTCTGTCTCTCTCTAGCTCAGCTTCTCCAACACAAAGACACACAACAACATCGGTCACTCTGCTGCTCGGCACGCTTTAATCAACATTTGTATTGGTTACAAATGGAAGTGATGGATACAGTCAGTGGGATGGAGCCTTTTCTCACTGGCCCCTGAGTTGTGAGAAACATTGAAATGTTTCCCTGTAACCCCCCTGGGGGATAAGGATGGACAAACCAGCGCTACCCTCAGTCTGTTACCATAGTGACAGGCTGCTCCATCGCTGAAACACTGAAATGAAATGAGAAAATCCCGGATGGATTGATTAATGAGGGAATTTGATGGATGGACGGATTTGGGTGAAGGGATATTTCAGCACATTCTTCAGCTGCTGCCTGAACTTAGTCTGGGTCACGGCATAAATCGCGGTGTTTGTGCAGCAACTGAGGAGCTGCAGCATGAAGCCCAATTCCAGCACAAAGCGATGGATATACAGAGAGGAATACACAATCCTCAACATCCGGTGCCATATAGAATGCAGCATTAACATTGACCATAACAGGATGAAATTGGCCGAGATCACAAACAGTAAAATGATGGATTTTTTTCGGTTTCTCATTTCAGTGTCAGACTGAGCGTCCCCATTGGTGTGAGCGCGGAGTCTCCTGCGGGCTCTGCTGGTCACTAAAATGTGCCTGATGGTGAGAACATTGAGCAGCAGAATCAGGAGAAATGGGACACACGGGGTTAGAATGTGGTGGAGGGACTCGATTGTGATCCAGACAATGGAGTAATGAACACCGTCTGTTGCATCACAAAACCAGGTGTTGTTCCACAGCCAATACCGAGCCGTGAGAACAAAATACCAGAAAATGTTCTTTAAACAGCTCAGCACAGTCACTGCTCCCAGAACCACAGCCGCCGTTTTCTCACTGCAATATTTACTTTTCAGCTTCTGGCAACAAATGGCCACAAACCGATCAAAGGTGAAAGTGACGGTGAACCAGACAGAGCAGTCAGTGGCTGCATAAAGCAGGACGGCGTGGATATTACACACGGGGACGGAGTACCTCAGGAAATAAAACTGTTCCTGATAAACAATGGGAATGTGTCTCAGGATCAGGTCGAGGATAATGACCAGGAGATCCGCCGCTGGCATGGCCCCCAGGTAACGTCTGACACATGGAGACAATCCACAATCTTTATAAAGCAGGACGTAGATGGTGACTACGTTAACTGTGAGGAAGGAAAACAAACCCATTATCCATCAGCCTGGAGGCAAAGGGACCCGTTTGATGGGGACCCAGTGAGATTTTCAAATGTGTCCCTGTATTCAGGGATTTATTAAAATAATTGGAGCTGGAATAACAAATGGGAAGGTCAGAATTACTGACAAAAATGTGACAGAAACCACAAGAAACCCTCCCTCCCCAAACACACAGAGACACATCCATAAGGACAGATGGTTTCTAGAACATTCCCACACACTCGATCACTCGAGAGCAGACACAGGTCACTCCTTCCCAGTTCCTAATACGGAGGGTAAAAACGTTGCTGTCCTGAAGGATTCTCTCCCTGTTTCCTGAAGACAAACAGAGTTTGGGAATTCCTGTATTTTGGTCTAAATTGTGGTCGATCCTGTGTCGTGGAGAAATGTAAACGCAGGGAAAACGTATTCACCCCTTTAACTGCCTGAGGGGCCTTCGGAACAGTGTCTCCTTCTCCCTGGAACAGGATCACTTCCCTCGGGATCTTATCGTTTGTTCAATTCACTGACGTCCGGCCGTTCACAAACAATGTCAGGGACAGAATTTTCCGGGGAATGTCAGTTATAGAATGTCGGGGTTAGAACGTTCCGGGGAATGTCAGTTATAGAATGTCGGGGACAGAACGTTCCGGGGAATGTCAGTTATAGAATGTTGGGGACAGAACGTTCCAGGGAATGTCAGTTATAGAATGTTGGGGATGGAACATTCCGGAGAATGACAGTTATAGATTGTCGGAGACAGAACGTTCCAGGGAATGTCAGTTAGAGAATGTCGGGGACAGAACGTTCCGGGTAACCCCTTGATCTGTCCATGACCTTTCCCCCCTACCCACCCCACCAACACGATGTACTGTGCCTGGGGTGACATTAACATTAATGGGGTGAGAGAGGGAGTGTCCAATCACAGGAATGGGAACTAAAGGCATTGCCAAATCAGCTGAAATGGTGAGATATACCACATTCTCAATCCACCTCCCAGAATCAGCTTAGACACTATAAACCCAGAGGAGATATCTGTTCACCGAGGAACACTGTACAGACCAGGCCAGTGTCCTGCTCAGTACAACCCAGCAATCTGTTCAGATTCATCCATTACACTGGTCAATACAATCCAGCAATCTGTCCAGAGTGGAACACTGCGCAGATCAGATCAGGGCATTGATATATAAACACGGACTAGATATCTGTCCAGGACGGGGAGCTGTGTAGACCACAGCAGTGCATTGATCTATAAACCCGGACTAGATATCTGTCCAGGATGGGGAGCTGTGTAGACCACAGCAGTGCATTGATCTATAAACCCGGACTAGATATCTGTCCAGCACGGTGAGCTGTGCAGACCACAGCAGTGCATTGATATATAAACCCGGACTAGATATCTGTCCAGCACGTGGAGCTGTGGAGACCACAGCAGTGCATTGATCTATAAACCCGGCCTAGATATCTGTCCAGCACCAGGAGCTTTGCAGACCACATCAGGGCACTAATGTGTGAACCTGAAACAAATATCCATCCAGAATGGGGAGCTGCACAAACCACATCATTGCATTATCTATAAACCTCAACCCGAATGACTGACCAGCACAGCGATCTGTGCAGTGATGACCCGGGAATTAAATTGCAAACCTGGAGCAGTTACCCTCCCAGCATGTAGGACTGTGTACACTACCCCAGTGCATTGACCTGTAAACCAGGAGCAGTTACCCCCCCCCCCAGCATGTAGAGCTGTGTACACCACCCCAGTGCATTGATCTGTAAACCAGGAGCAGTTACCCTCCCAGCATGTAGGACTGTGTACCCCACCCCATTACATTGATCTGTAACCCAGGAGCAGTTACCCTCCCAGCATGTAGAGCTGCGTACACCACCCCACTGCATTGATCTGTAACCCAGGAGCAGTTACCCTCCCAGCATGTAGAGCTGTGTACACCACCCCAGTACATTGATCTGCAACCCAGGAGAAGTTACCCTCCCAGCCTGTTGGACTGTGTACCCCATCCCAGTACATTGATCTGTAAACCAGGAGCAGTTACCCACCCAGCATGTAGGACTGTGTACTCCACCCCAGTACATTGATGAGTAACCCAGGAGCAGTTACCCTCCCAGCATGTAGGACTGTGTACATCACCCCAGTGAATTGATCTGTAACCCAGGAGCAGTTACCAACCCAGCATGTAGGACTGTGTACCCCACCCCAGTACATTGATCTGTAACCCAGGAGCAGTTACCCTCCCAGCCTGTAGGACTGTGTACCCTATCCCAGTGCATTGCTCAGTAACACTGTGTTAGATCCCTATCCTGGATTAGTGGTGCTGCAAGAGCACAGCAGTTCCGGCAGCATCCAAGTAGCTTCGAAATCGACGTTTTGGGCAAAAGCCCTTCATCAGGAATAAAGGCAGAGAGCCTGAAGTGTGGAGAAATAAGCTAGAGGCGGGTGGAGGTGGGGAGAGAGTAGCATAGAGTACAATGGGTGAGTGGGGGAGGGGATGAAGGTGATAGGTCAAGGAGGAGAGGGTGGAGTGGATAGGTGGAAAAGAAGATAGGCAGGTCGGACAAATCAAGGAGACAGTAACTGAGCAGTAAGTTTGAAACTAGGATGAGGTGGGGGAAGGGGAAATGAGGAAGCTGTTGAAGTCCACATTGATGCCCTGGGGTTGAAATGTTCCGAGGCGGAAGATGAGGCATTCTTCCTCTAGGCGTCTGGTGGTGAGGGAGCGGCGGTGAAGGAGGCCCAGGACCTCCATGTGCTCGGCAGAGTGGGAGGGGGAGTTGAAATGTTGGGCCACGGGGCGGTTTGGTTGATTGGTGCGGGTGTCTCGGAGATGTTCCCTAAAGCGCTCTGCTAGGAGGCGCCCAGTCTCCCCAATGTAGAGGACACCACATTGGCAGCAACGGATACAGGTGAAACTTTGATGGATGTGGAAGGCTCCTTTAGGGCCTTGGATAGAGGTGAGGGAGGAGGTGTGGGCACAGGTTTTACAGTTCATGCGGTGGCAGGGCAAAGTGCCAGAATGGGAGGGTGGGTCGTAGGGGGGTGTGGACCTGACCAGGCAGTCCCAGAGGGAACGGTCTTTGCGGAAGGCGGAAAGGGGTGGGGAGGGAAATATATCCCTGGTGGTGGGGTCTGTTTGGAGGTGGCAGAAATGTCGGTGGATGATTTGGTTGATGCGAAGGTTTGTAGGGTGGAAGGTGAGCACCAGGGGCGTTCTGTCCTTGTTACGGTTGGAGGGGTGGGGTCTGAGGGCGGAGGTGCGGGATGTGGACGAGATGTCCCTGCCCAGTGTGGGTAAACTTGCAGCCCGGGCTGGAAGTGACTGGATGTACAGCTCCCATCCATTTACAGCTCCATATCTCCATTGTTGCCCTGACAAGGGGGCGGTGTGGGTGTGAACATCACTGCCAGAGAGAGATGGCGGGGGAATCAGTTTAAATATCACCACATGGGACGGGATTGGGGTATATACAGAGAGAGGGAGACTGAGAGACAGTGTCATGGAAGGATGTGTTCCCAGGTTGCAGAATGCTGAAAGGTAAACACTTCGATAACATCTTGTAACATGAGCCTGTCTTCCCAGGAAAGATGGGAAAAAGGGAGATTGGTGTGAGGTCAGATGATGGAGAGTTTTGGATGAGCATTTGTTCTACAGCTTTGTAAATGGAGTCCTTCATGGCTGGAGGTACACACCATCACCCAGATGCCCCTGGATATTCCGTGATCCCTGACAGTGATGTCATCTTTAAAAGGCCAAGGGGCACACGGTTGAGCTCTCTCTGTTTGGAGCTGTCCACACAGTATACCCTGAGTATGACAGATAAGGGACAATGACACCACGGTTTGTCGACAGGGGCACGGAGGTCCTGGTGAATGGGCTATAACAGAGGGGGACCATTCTCTTCCCAGAGGGGGTGACACCACCAGACCCACCGAGCGTATTCTGAGCTCCCCACCCAGCTCAGTGCAGTATCTGCGGTCTGAAGAAATGTCCAGCAATACAGGACAAGCATCAATAACCTTCCCCACTCTGTCAGGATAAGGGTCACCGTATTCTCTCTGCTCCCTCACACTCACTGTATATTTGTTCTAGCACCGACCCCGAACAAGGCTCATGCTCCACCACTCACACTGCCTCATGCTGCTCCTTCTCTCTCTGTCTCTGTCTCTGTCTCTCTCTCTCCCTCTCTCTTGCCACCCCCCCACCCTCCACTTCACCCCCACACTACTAACACTGCATGGAATCAACACTGTGGACTGACTGCCTCCGGACACCTCACTATGACACCCAACTCACCTGCACTAATGCTAATAGGAGGACCACGCACTTCCACCCTCACTCCCTCCCTCCCCCCCATTCCAGGAGAAACAGCCTGGGGTAAGACAGAAAGGACCTATCCGGGTGGTGGAGTGCCCGATATCCGTTCCCTCAGCCCCCCACCCCCTCCCCACCATGTGGGGAGGACCCTGGTAGGAGCCGGAGAGGACCGGGACGCCTCGTGTGGAGATTTTGAAACATCCACGTCCCACCGACCGAGTAAGGAGCAATGTCCAGTGAAGGGCAATTCTCACTTTAAACCCACTGGCAGCTCCGTTTCCCCCCGGCACAACTTAGAAGCCGTGGCCCTGATGCCATCTCCCTTTTGTGTCGAGCTGGTACAAATGGAATCCCCACGGTCTCGGTGGGCAGGAGGGTGGGCTCACAACACATTGTCTCCATCATATGTCTGGAAGGGAGCACGGAGACTCCCTCCTACACCTCCTCCTGCAGACAGTACAGACACTGAACCTAATCTGTGATAGTCACTGCTCTCCTCACTTGTCCTGACATCTTCAACAGCCTGTGCTCATATACACCCAGCACTCTCTGCTCCTGCAACCCCTTTATAATGGCACAGCCTGTTTTAAACTGTCTTTCATTGTCTTTCCTACCAAAGTGTATCACCTCACACTGCTCTGCATTGATCCCCATCTGCCATAAACCTGAACACTACACCAATGTGTGATTGTCCTGTTAGAGTTCCACACTGTCCTCCATAGACTTCAGAGTTCTTCCAGGTTCGGTGCCATCTACAAACATTGAATTGTTATAGTGTCACAGTCCCCATGAAACAACTGAAATCCTGCCCCCCACACACAAGTCTGAGCAAGTGAAATACTGATATATTCATATGGACAGAGTCTAATAATGACATGCTGTCAATGGAGCAACAAAAGTCCTGTCACACACCAGACGGAGCAAATGAAATATTGACAAACCACAGAGCAAGAGAAATCCGGTTAGGTCCCACTTATCAATATTCATCAGGGTATAATGTGATGAACTTGAAAGTGTGTACTGTAACTTTAAGAGAGAGGGAATGCTGTTCTGTACTGAGAGCTGCCAAGCACCTGTGATACGAGAGAATAGAAGACCCAGAAACAGTATATTGCTATAGAGCTGGAGTCGGGTAATAAGCAGTTAAGAGAAAGGGGGTCCCAGAGTTGTGCACAGTTGATGTAAAATGTTCACTTTCAGAGTGAAAAATTAAATTGATGTTTTTATTTAAACAGTGGAATTTGGGAGTTCTCTGACCCTCATATTTTAACAGTTTAGGAGGCGAATTGAGCATTTCTTTATATTTAGTTTAAGTTACCAGATGAGCTTCACGCCGTGTCCTAACCATTCCCGTGTGTGTATCTGTGTGTCTCTGTGTGGGGCAGGTCTGGCAGTCTCTGTGGTGCTTAAAATGATGCAATGCCACCCTCTGCTGGCCTCCCCACGCCACTGCACAGGCATTGGCAAAGGGTGAAAACCAACTGGGGTTCATTCAGAGATGGGGAGTGAGAGGGCAGCTGCTCACAGCACCATCCAAACTGATGTCTTATACATGTACTGATCTAAATGTCCTTTAAACGTTGTAATTGTCCCTGCTTTCACCACTTCCTCTGAAAGTTCATTCCACACACAAGCCAGCTTCTGTCTAATATAATTCCCTCTCATGACTTTCGTTAATCTTTTTTCCTCGCACCTTAAAAATCCCTCAGTTTTGAATCCTCAACTCGAGAGAAAAGACATCAGTCTTTCAGCATCTCTGCAACCCTCATTATTTTATAAACCTCTGTAAAGTTACTGCTTCATCTCATATTCTTCAGTGAAAAAGACACAGCCTATCCAGCCTCTCCTTATAGCTCACTCCCTCCTTTCCCAGCAACATCCAGGTTAATCTCTTCTCAATCCTCTCCAGCTTAATAATATCAACGTCAGTAATATCAAAGTGAATAGTCAAGGTATTTTCTAAGGGTATGGGGAGTCCAAAACTAGAGAACATAGGCTTAAGGTGAGAGGGGAAACATTTAAAAGTGACCTAAGGGGCAGCTTTTTCACCCAGAGGGTGGTGTGCCTGTGGAATGAGCGGGCAGGATGACCAGACTGGACACAGAGGTCTCACCAATGTCCTGTACAACCACAACATGACATCCCAATTCCGATACTCAAAGGTCTGTCCTATGAAGACATGTGTGTTAAACACCTTCTTAACCACACTATCTATATGAGATGCAAATTTTAAAGAATTAAACCTGACAGCCTCGGTTTCTATACTACAGCACTGCCAAAGACCCTACTTTTAATTGTATTGCTCCTGCTGTTGTTTGATTGACCAAACCCAATACCTCGCATTAATCCAAACTAAACTCCATCAGCCACCCCTCAGCCCAGCGTGTGATATTACTGTCACCTCACCCTGCCCCTTCAACTTTAAAATGCCCATCCCTCTCCAGGAGGCCTGCACACTCCAGCCTTGATTTTCACAAAGAACCTGAGCTTGGTTTGCCTTGTGTGGTTAGGGGGAGGAGGGACAGATTGCAGACGCAGTCAGTGGGGAGGAGAGACTGGGAAATAATCACCGGCCTGGTATCATTTCATGGTTTTAGGAAAAGGGCAGTCGCATGTTAGAGGTGGGTAAGAGTGATCGGTGTTTTGGGACCCAAAATTAAGCTCTTCCTTCGTCTCTGGTGTTCAGTAATAAATATCTATTTGAGACCCTTCATTGGGCAGAGTGTGTCTGCAGGATTTCTTTCCTTAATATTGCAGACTACAGATAATAGCAATTAAAGATGGTCATAGTTAATTTCAATGGCACAGCACGTGCACTCTATATCCTACAGTTGAGAACAACTATCTTGCATTTGTTTAACAATACAAAGTGTTTTGTGTAATTCAGTAATGGTAACCTGATTATAATAAATCCACACCGAGCTGAAAGTGGGCACTAAAATATGACTCAAAATCTGGGTATGGTAGTGTGGTGGGTATTGTCCCTGTCTCTGAGCCAGAACTCTGGATTTGATTCCAATTCCTGAATTTGTGTGTTCCTAGCTCTGGACTATAAGGCCAGGATTCAAGTCCTGCCTGTTGCAGAGTTATGCCACATCATGTCAGAACAGGCTGATGAACAAACATACAGGAGAATACTTTTACTGCTTTATGGGTTATCCTTACCTCCGGGCACAAAGGTCCAGGCGTAAAGCCCACAGAAGTGTCTCAGGATACATCTGAACAAACTGATTAAAATGGATTTAAAATTGTGACTTGATGGAGAAGGAAGAGGTGTCAGTATTGCATTTCAGAATTTAGGCCCAGGATGACTGAAAGTACAGCCATTCGTGTTGATTGGGGTCACATTCTGCAGCAGTAAAGGTTTATAAAATCAAAATGGCCATGGATAGGGTGAGTAGTCAGGGTTTTTCCCCAGGTTAGGTACGTCCAAAACTAGAGGGCATTGGTGGAAAGTGAGAGGGGAAAGGTTTTGAGGAGGCCTAAAGGGCACCATTTCACACAGAGGGTGGTGTGCGTATGGAATGAGCTGCCAGAGGAAGTGGTGGAGGCTGGTACAACTACAGCATCTGGGTACTGAGAGACCTGGCGAGCTTTTCCAGCAATTTCTGCATTTCTTTAAAAAGTGCATTCAGTTTAACACAGGTATTCTGAATAAATTAAACATTTTTATTTTTTAATGACGCAGGGACATATAAACATATCTTCAAATTAACCGAGACCATTTTCTGCGAAGGGTATGGCTCTGTGTATGACAGCAGCAATAATGCACCTACATGGAACAGAGAATGTGATGGAGACATAGTTTGGACAATGTACAAGGAGACCTCACATGGTCCAGTTTGGGATAGGATGACATTACTGTGTGATTCAACTCAGAGAGGCAGAAAATGGAATCTGCCTGAGAAGGAATGGCCTATTGCACTCTCTCTCCTTCATTGTTCCTCATCACAGCAATGTGTGTGAGCTAAAAAAACCAACTCGACAGTCATCGTTACCGTTCTTATTTTTATGGAATCCCTGCAGTGTGGAAACATGCCCTTTGACCCAACAAGTCCATACTAACCTTCCCAACCCATTTCCCTATATTTACCCCTGACTAATTCACCTAACCTAGAAATCCCTGAACACTACAGACAATTTAGCGTGACCAATCCACCGAACCTACACAGTTTGTGGTAGGAAACTGGATCACCCATTAGAAGCTCACACAGTTAAGGGGAGAATGTGCAAACTCCACACAGACACTCACCCAAGGTTGGAATCGACCCCAAGTCCCTGGTGCTGTGAGGCCGCAGTGCTAACCACTGTACTACCCTTTGGATGATCCCAAACCAGAATTCACTGGAATCTACTCACTGCCTAAAGCAAAGGGAATTCAGCCAAATCCAAACTCTCCCAGGATGAAATCACATTGCTAGCAGCTTGTGTGAGTACAATATCTTCAGAAGCAGAATAACGTTTTGGACAATCTCACAATTTTTCCTTTGTCATGAGTTCCAATAATATTTGGACCAAGTTCTTTCAAGTAAAAATTGGAGAGATTGTGTGTGTGTGTGTGTGTGTGTGTGTGTGTGTGTGTGTGTGTGTGTGTGTGTGTGTGTGTGTGTGTGTATGTGTGTGTGTCTGTCTGTGTGTGTGTATCTGTGTGTGTGTGTCTGTGTGTGTGTGTCAGTGCGTGTGTCTGTGTGTGTATGTGTATGTGTGTGTGTCTGTGTGCGAGTGTGTGTGTGTTTCAGTGTGTGTGTGTCTGTGCGTATGTGTGTGTGTCTGTGTGTGGGTGTGTGTGTCTGTGTGTGTGTGCGCGTGTGTGTGTATGTGTCTGTGTGTCTGTCTGTGTGTGTCTGTGTGCATGTGTGTGTGCGTCTGTGTGTGTGCGTGTGTGTGTATGTGTCTGTGTGTCTGTCTGTGTGTCTCTGTGTGCGTGTGCATGTGTGTCTGTGTGTGTATGTGAGTGTGTGTGTGTGTGTGTGTGTCTGTGCGTATGTGTGTGTGTCTGTGTGTGTGGGTGTGTGTGTCTGAGTGTGTGTGCGCGTGTGTGTGTATGTGTCTGTGTGTCTGTCTGTGTGTGTCTTTGTGCATGTGTGTGTGCGTCTGTGTGTGTGCGTGTGTGTGTATGTGTCTGTGTGTCTGTCTGTGTGTCTCGGTGTGCGTGTGCATGTGTGTCTGTGTGTGTATGTGTGTGTGTGAGTGTGTGTGTGTATGTGTGTGTGAGTATGTGTGTGGGTGTGTGTGCTTCTGTGAGTGTATGTGTATGTGTGTGTGCCTGTGTGTGTATGTGTGTGTATGTCTGTGTGCGTGTATGTGTGTATGTTTGTGTGTGAGTTTGTGTCTGAGTGTGTATGTGTGTTTGTATGTGTGTGTGTGAGTGTGTGTGTGATGTGTGTGAATGTGTGTGTGTGAGTGTGTGTCTGTGTGTATGTGTGTGTGTCTGTGTGTGTTAGTGTGTGTCTGTGTGTGTATGTGTGTGTCTGTGTCTATGTGTGTTTGTGCGTGTGTGTCTGTGTGTGTTTGTGTGTGTGTGTGCCTGTGTGTGTGTTTGTCAGTGTGTCGGTGTGTGTCTGCCTGTGTGTGTGTACGTACGTGTGCGTCTGTGTGTGCGTGTTTATGTGTGAGTGTATGTGTGTATCTGTGTGTGAGAGTGTATGTGTTTGTGTGTGTGTTTGAGTTTGTGTGTGGGTGTGTGTGTGAGTGTGTATGTGTGTGTGTGCGTGTCAGTGTGTATGTATGTGTGTGTGTATGTGTAAGAGTGTGTGTGTGTATGTGTGTGTGTATGTGTGAGTGTGAGTGTGTGTGTGATTGTGTGTGTGTCTGTGTGTATGTGTGTGTTTGTGTGTGAGAGTGTGTGTGTGAGTGTGTGTGTCTGTGTGTGCGTGTGTGTCTGTGTGTATGTGTGTGAGTGTGTAGGAGTGTGTCTGTGTGTGTGAGTTTGTGTGTGAGTGTGTATGTGTGTTTGTATGTGTGTGTGTGAGTGTGTGTGTGATGTGTGTGAATGTGTGTGAGTGTGTGTCTGTGTGTATGTGTGTGTTAGTGTGTGTCTGTGTGTGTATGTGTGTTTCTGTGTCTATGTGTGTTTGTGTGTGTGTGTCTGTGTGTGTTTGTGTGTGTGTGTGCCTGTGTGTGTGTTTGTCAGTGTGTCGGTATGTGTCTGCCTGTGTGTGTGTACGTACATGTGCGTCTGTGTGTGCGTGTTTATGTGTGAGTGTATGTGTGTATCTGTGTGTGAGAGTGTATGTGTTTGTGTGTGTGTTTGAGTTTGTGTGTGGGTGTGTGTGTGAGTGTGTATGTGTGTGTGTGCGTGTCAGTGTGTATGTATGTGTGTGTGTGTGTGTATATGTAAGAGTGTGTGTGTGTGTATGTGTGTGTGTATGTGTGAGTGTGAGTGTGTGTGTGTGATTGTGTGTGTGTCTGTGTGTATGTGTGTGTTTGTGTGTGAGAGTGTGTGTGTGAGAGTGTGTGTGTCTGTGTGTGCGTGTGTGTCTGTGTGTGTGTCTGTGTGTGTCTCTGTGTGTTTGTGTGTGTCTGTGTGTGTGAATCTGTGTGTGTGGGTGTGTGTCTGTGTGTTTTGGGTGTGTGTCTGTCTGTGTTTGCGTGTGTGTCTGTGAGTGTGTCTGTGTGTGCACGTGTGTGTGTTTGTGTGTGAGTGTGTATGTGTGTGTGTGTTGGTGTGTGAGTATGTGTGTGTGTATGTGTGCGTTTGCGTGTGAATGTGTATGTGTGTGTGTGTGTTTTTGTCTGAGTGTGTGTGTATGCGTGTGTATGTGTGTGTTTGTGTGTGAGTGCGTATGTGTGGGCCTGTGTGTGTGTCTGTTTGTGTTTGAGTGTGTGTGTGTGTATTTGTGTGTGAGTGTGTATGTATGTGTCTGTGTGTGTATGAGTGTGTTTGTGTGTGATTGCGTATGTGTGTGTCTGTGTTTGTGTCTGTCTGTGTATGTGTGTATGTCAGTGTGTGTGTGTGAGTGGGTGTGTGTGTGTGTGTGTCTGTGTGTGTATGTGTGTGTCTGTGTGTGAGAGTGTATGTGTGTGTCTGTGTGTGTGAGTTTGTGTGTGAGTGTGTGTGTGAGTGTGTATGTGTGTGTGTGCGTGTCAGTGTGTGTGTATGTGTGAGTGTGTGTGTGTAAGAGTGTGTGTGTGTATGTGTGAGTGTGTGTCGGTGTGTGTGTAAGTGTGGTGTGTGTGTGTCTCTGTGTGTCTCCGTGTGTGTTTGTGTGTTTGTGTGTCTCTGGGTGTTTGTGTGTGTGTTCTTTGTGTGTGAGTCTGTGTGTGTGTGGGTGTGTGGGTGTGTGTCTGTGTGTGGGTGTGTGTCTGTGTGTGTACGTGCATGTGTGTCTGTGTGTGTATGTGTGTGTCTGTGTGTGAGAGTATATGTGTGTGTGTGAGTTTGTGTGTGAGTGTGTATGTGTGTGTTCGTGTCAGTGTGTGTGTGTATGTGTGAGTATGTGTGTGTGTTTATAGGTGAGTGTATGTCAGTGTGTGTACGTGCATGTGTGTCTGTGTGTGTGTATGTGTGTGTCTGTGTGTGAGAGTATATGTGTGTGTGTGTGTGAGTTTGTGTGTGAGTGTGTATGCGTGTGTTCGTGTCAGTGTGTGTGTGTATGTGTGAGTATGTGTGTGTGTTTATAGGTGAGTGTGTGTCGGTGTGTGTATGTATGTGTGGTGTGCGTGTGTATGTGTGTATGTGTCCGTGTGTGTTTGGGTGTGGGTGTGTGTGTATCTGTGTGTGTGTGTGTCTGTGGATGTGTGCCTGTGTGTGTGTGCGTGTGTATGTGTGTGTGAGTATGTGAGTGGGTGTGTGTGTCTCTGTGTGTGTATGTGTATGTGTGTGTGTGTGCCTGTGTGTATGTGTGTGTGTCTGTGTGTGTGTATGTGTGTGTGTGTGTCTGTGTGTATGTGTGTGTGTCTGTGTGTGTACGTGTGTGTGTATATGTGTGTACGTGTGTGTGTGTCTGTGTGTGCGTCTGTGTGTGTGTATGTTTGTGCGTCTGTGTGTATGTGTGTGTGTGAGTGTGTGCGTGTCTGTGTGTGTGTGTGTCAGTGTGTGTGTGTGTATGTGTGTGAGCATGTTTGTGAGGTGTGTTTGTCTGTGTGTATGTGTTTGTGTCTGTGTGTGTATGTGTGTGTGCCTGTGTGTATGTTTGTGTGTGTATGTGCGTGTGTGTCTGTGTGTATGTGTGTCTGAATGTACGAGTGTGTGTCTGTGTGAGTGTCCGTGTGTGTATTTGAGTGTGTGTGTGTCTGTGTTTCTGTGTGTGTGTCTGTGTGTGTGAGTGTGTGAGTGTGTGAGAGTGTGTGTGTGTGAGTGTGTGTGTCTGTGTGTGCGTGTGTGTCTGTGTGTGTCTGCGTGTATGTGTGTGAGTGTGCAGGAGTGTGTCTGTGTGTGTGAGTTTGTGTGTGAGTGTGCGTGTGAGTGTGGTATGTGTGTTTGTATGTGTGTGAGTGTGTGTCTGTGTGTGTGAGTGTGTGTCTGTGTGTGTGTCTGTGTAAGAGTGTGTGTGTATGTGTGAGTCTGTGTCGGTGTGTGTGTCTCTGTGTGTTTGTGTGTGTGTCTATGTGTGTGTGTGAGTCTGTGTGTGTGTGGGTGTCTGTCTGTGTGTGGGTGTGTGTCTGTGTGTGTGTCTGTGTGTGTGTCTGTGTGTGTGTGTCTGTGTGTGTCTGTGTGTGTGTGTATGCACGTGTGTGTGTGAGTGTGTGTGCATATGTGTGTTTGTGTGTGAGTGTGTATGTGTGTGGGTTGGTGTGTGAGTATGTGTGTTTGTACGTGTGTGTTTGCGTGTGAATGTGTATGTGTGTGTTTTTGTGTGAGTGTGTGTGTATGTGTGTGCCTGTGTGTGTGTCTGTTTGTGTATGAGTGTGTGTGTGTATATGTGTGTTTGTGTGTGAGTGTGTGTGTATGTGTCTCTGTGTGTGTATGAGTGTGTTTGTGTGCGAGTGCGTATGTGTGTGTCTGTGTTTGTGTCTGTCAGTGTATGTGTGTGTGTGAGTGGGTGTGTGTGTGTCTGTGTGTGTGTGTCAGTGTGTGTCAGTGTGTGTGGGTGTGAGTGTTGGTGTGTGTGTCTGTGTGTGAGTGTGTGTGTGTATGTGTCTGTGTGTCTGTCTGTGTGTGTGTGCAGGTGTGTCTGTGTTTGTGTCTGTGTGCATGTGTGTGTTTGTGTGTGAGTGTGTAGGAGTGTGTCTGTGTGTGTGAGTTTGTGTGTGAGTGTGTATGTTTGTTTGTATGTGTGTGTGTGATGTGTGTGAATGTGTGTGTGAGTGTGTGTCTGTGTGTATGTGTGTATGTCTGTGTGTGTCAGTGTGTGTCTGTGTGTGTATGTGTGTGTGTCTGCGTCTGTGTGTGTTTGTGTGTGTGTCTGTGTGTGTGTCTGTATGTTTGTGTGTGTGCCTGTGTGTGTGTGTTTGTCTGTGTGTTTGTGTGTCGGTGTGTGTGTCTGTGTGTGTGTGTCTGTGTGTGTGTACGTGTGTGTGTGTCTGTGTGTGTATGTGTGTGTGTCTGCGTCTGTGTGTGTTTGTGTGTGTGTCTGTGTGTGTGTCTCTGTGTGTTTGTGAGTGTGTATCTGTGTGTGTGTGTTTGTCTGTGTGTTTGTGTGTCTGTGTGTGTACTTGTGTGTGTGTCTGTGTGTGTGTAAGTGTATGTGTGTGTCTGTGTGTGAGAGTATATCTGTGTGTCTGTGTGTGTGTGAGTTTGTGTGTGAGTGTGTGTGTGAGTGTGTATGTGTGTGTGTTCGTGTCAGTGTGTGTGTGTATGTGTGAGTATGTGTGTGTGTATGTGTGAGTGTGTGTCGGTGTGTGTATGTATTTGTGGTGTGCGTGTGTATGTGTGTGTGTGTCTGTGTGTGTGTGTGTGTCTGTGGGTGTGTGCCTGTGTGAGTGTATGTGTGTGTCTGTGTGTGAGAGTGTATGTGTGTGTCTGTGTGTGTGAATGTGTGTGTGTCTGTGTGTGTGTATGTGTGTGTCTGTGTCTCTGTGTGTTTGTGTGTGTGTGCCTGTGTGTGTTTATGTGTGTGTGCCTGTGTGTGTGATTGCCTGTGTGTCTGTATGTCGGTGTGTGTGTGTACGTGCGTGAGTGTCTGTGTGTGCGTTTGTATGTGTGAGTGTATGTGTGTGTCTGTGTGTGAGAGTGTATGTGTGTGTCTGTGTGCGTGAGTTTGTGTGTGAGTGTGTGTGTAAGTGTGTATGTGTGTGTGCGTGTCAGTGTGTGTGTATGGGTGAGTGTGTGTGTGTGTATGTGTAAGAGTGTGTGTGTGTATGTGTGTGTGTATGTGTGAGTTTGTGTCGGTGTTTGTGTGTATGTGTGGTGTGCATGTCTCTGTGTGTGTGTGTGTCCATGTGTGTTTGGGGATGTGTGTGTGTATCGCTGTGTGTGTGTGTGTGTCTGTCTGTGTGACTGTGTTTGTGTGTGTCTGTGTGTGTGTGTGTGGGTGGGTGTGTGTCTGTGTGTGTGTGTCTCTCTCTGTGTTTGTGTGTGTGTGTGTCTGTGTGCGTGTGAGTCTGTGTGTGTGTAGCTGTGTGTCTGTGCGTGTGGGTGTGTGTCTGTGTGTGTGTGTGCGTATGTGCCTGTGTGTGTCTATGTGTGCACGTGTGTGTGTGTGAGTGTGTGTGTATGTGTGTGTTTGTGTGTGAGTGTGTATGTGTGTGTGTTGGTGTGTGAGTATGTGTGTTTGTATGTGTGTGTTTGCGTGTGAATGTGTATGTGTGTGTTTTTGTGTGAGTGCGTATGTGTGTGTCTGTGTTTGTGTCTGTCAGTGTATGTGTGTGTGTGAGTGGGTGGGTGTGTGTGTCTGTGTGTGTCAGTGTGTGTGGGTGTGAGTGTTGGTGTGTGTGTCTGTGTGTGAGTGTGTGTGTGTATGTGTCTGTGTGTCAATCTGTGTGTGTGTGCATGTGTGTCTGTGCTTGTGTCTGTGTGCATGTGTGTGTTTGTGTGTGAGCGTGTAGGAGTGTGTCTGTGTGTGTGAGTGTGTGTCTGTGTGTATGTGTGTGTGTCTGTGTGTGTCAGTGTGTGTCTGTGTGTGTATGTGTGTGTGTCTGCGTCTGTGTGTGTTTGTGTGTGTGTGCCTGTGTGTGTGTGTTTGTGTGTCGGTGTGTGTGTCTGTGTGTGTCTGTGTGTGTGTAAGTGTATGTGTGTGAGTGTGTGTGTGAGTGTGTATGTGTGTGTTCGTGTCAGTGTGTGTATGTATGTGTGAGTATGTGTGTGTGTATGTGTGAGTGTGTGTCGGTGTGTGTATGTATGTGTGGTGTGCGTGTGTATGTGTGTGTGTGTGTCTGTGTGTGAGAGTATATCTGTGTGTCTGTGTGTGTGTGAGTGTGTGTGTGAGTGTGTGTCTGTGTGTATGTGTGTGTGTCTGTGTGTTTCAGTGTGTGTCTGTGTGTGTATATGTGTGTGTGTGCCTGTGTGTGTGTGTTTGTCTGTGTGTTTGTGTGTCGGTGTGTGTGTGTCTGTGTGTGTCTGTGTGTGTAAGTGTATGTGTGTGTCTGTGTGTGAGAGTATATCTGTGTGTCTGTGTGTGTCTGTGTGTGTGTAAGTGTATGTGTGTGTCTGTGTGTGAGAGTATATCTGTGTGTGTGTATGTGTGTGTTTGTGTGTGAGTGTGTATGTGTGTGCGTTGGTGTGTGAGTATGTGTGTGTGTATGTGTGTGTTTGCGTGTGAATGTGTATGTGTGTTAGTTTTTGTCGGAGTGTGTGTGCATGCGTGTGTATGTGTGTGTTTGTGTGTGAGTGTGCATGTGTGGGCCTGTGTGTGTGTCTGTGTTTGAGTGTGTGTGTGTGTATTTGTGTATTTGCGTGAGTGTGTATGTATGTGTCTGTGTGTGTATGAGTGTGTTTGTGTGTGATTGCGTATGTGTGTGTCTGTGTTTGTGTCTGTCTGTGTATGTGTGTATGTCAGTGTGTGTGTGTGAGTGGGTGGGTGTGTGTGTCTGTCTGTGTGTATGTGTGTGTCTGTGTGTGAGAGTGTAGGTGTGTGTCTCTGTGTGTGTGAGTTTGTGTGTGAGTGTGTGTGAGTGTGTATGTGTGTGTGTGCGTGTCAGTGTGTGTGTATGTGTGAGTGTGTGTGTGTAAGAGTGTGTGTGTGTATGTGTGAGTGTGTGTCGGTGTGTGTGTATGTGTGGTGTGTGTGTGTCTGTGTGTGTCTCCGTGTGTGTTTGTGTGTGTGTGTGTCTCTGGGTGTTTGTGTGTGTGTTCTTTGTGTGTGAGTCTGTGTGTGTGTGGGTGTGTGTCTGTGTGTGGGTGTGTGTCTGTGTGTGTACGTGCATGTGTGTCTGTGTGTGTGTATGTGTGTGTCTGTGTGTGAGAGTATATGTGTGTGTGTGTGTGTGTGTGAGTTTGCGTGTGAGTGTGTATGTGTGTGTTCGTGTCAGTGTGTGTGTGTATGTGTGAGTATGTGTGTGTGTTTATAGGTGAGTGTGTGTCGGTGTGTGTATGTATATGTGGTGTGCGTGTGTATGTGTGTATGTGTCCGTGTGTGTTTGGGTGTGGGTGTGTGTGTATCTGTGTGTGTGTGTCTGTGTGTGTGTGTGTGTCTGTGGATGTGTGCCTGTGTGTGTGCGTGTGTATGTGTGTGTGAGTATGTGTGTGGGTGTGTGTGTCTCTGTGTGTGTATGTGTATGTGTGTGTGTGTCTGTGTGTATGTGTGTGTGTATGTGTGTGTGTGTGTGTGTGTGTATGTGTGTGTGTCTGTGTGTGTACGTGTGTGTGTATGTGTGTGTACGTGTGTGTGTGTCTGTGTGTGCGTCTGTGTGTGTGTATGTTTGTGCGTCTGTGTGTATGTGTGTGTGTGAGCGTGTGCGTGTCTGTGTGTGTGTGTCAGTCTGTGTGTGTATGTGTGTGAGTATGTTTGTGAGGTGTGTTTGTCTGTGTGTATGTGTTTGTGTCCGTGTGTGTATGTGTGTGTGCCTGTGTGTATGTTTGTGTGTGTATGTGCGTGTGTGTCTGTGTGTATGTTTATCTGAATGTACGTGTGTGTGTCTGTGTGAGTGTCCGTGTGTGTGTGTGATTGTGTGTGTGTCTGCGTTTATGTGTGTGTGTCTGTGTGTGTGAGTGTGTGAGTGCGTGAGAGAGTGTGTGTGTGAGTGTGTGTGTCTGTGTGTGCCTGTGTGTGTCTGCGTGTATGTGTGTGAGTGTGCAGGAGTGTGTCTGTGTGTGTGAGTTTGTGTGTGAGTGTGCGTGTGAGTGTGGTATGTGTGTTTGTATGTGTGTGAGTGTGTGTCTGTGTGTGTGCGTGTGTGTCTGTGTGTATATGTGTGTGTCTGTGTGTATGTGTAAGAGTGTGTGTGTATGTGTGAGTGTGTATCGGTG
>NC_092739.1:12552266-12557266 GCF_047496795.1 Chiloscyllium punctatum
TGTGTGCCTATGTGTATGTGTGTGTGCCTGTGTGTATGTGTGTGTGTGTGTGTATGTGCGTGTGTGTCTGTGTGTATGTGTGTGTCTGAATGTACGTGTGTGTGTCTGTGTGTCTGTGTGTATGTGAGTGTGTGTGTGAGTGTGTGTGTGTCTGTGTTTATGTGTGTGTGTCTGTGTGTGTGAGTGTGTGAGAGTGTGTGAGTGTGTGTGTTTGTGTGTGCAGTGTGTGTCTGTGTGTGTCTGTGTGTATGTGTGTGAGTGTGTAGGAGTGTGTCTGTGTGTGAGTTTGTGTGTGAGTGTGTGTGTGAGTGTGTATGTGTGTTTGTATGTGTGTGTGTGCGTGTGTGTGTGTGATATGTGTGAATGTGTGTGTGAGTGTGTGTCTGTGTGTATGTGTGTGTGTCTGTGTGTTTCAGTGTGTGTCTGTGTGTGTGTATGTGTGTGTCTGTGTCTCTGTGTGTTTGTGTGTGTGTGCCTGTATTTGTTTGTGTGTGTGTGCCTGTGTGTGTGTTTGCCTGTGTGCCTGTGTGTCGGTGTGTATGTACGTGCTTGTGTGTCTGTGTGCGTGTTTATGTGTGAGTGTATGTGCGTGTCTGTGTGTGAGAGTGTGTGTGTGTCTCTGTGTGTGTGTGAGTTTGTGTGTGAGTGTGTATGTGTGTGTGCGTGTCAGTGTGTGTGTATGTGTGAGTGTGTGTGTGTATGTGTAAGAGTGTGTGTGTATCTGTGTGTGTGTGTCTGTGTGTCTGTGTGTTTGTGTGTGTGTGTGTCTGTGTATGTGTGTCTGTGTGTGTGGGTGTGTGTCTGTGTTTGTGGTTGTGTCTGTGTGTGTCACTGTGTGTTTGTGTGTGTGTGATTTTGTGTGTGTGGGTGTGTGTCTATGTGTGTGGCTGTGTGTATGTCTGTGTGTGCATGTGTCCGTGTGTGCACGTGTGTGTGTGAGTGTGTGTGTATGTGTGTGTTTGTGTGTGAGTGTGTATGTGTGTGCGTTGGTGTGTGAGTATGTGTGTGTGTATGTGTGTGTTTGCTTGTGAATGTGTACGTGTGTGTGTTTATGTCTGAGTGTGTGTATGTGTCTGTTTGTGTTTGAGTGTGTGTGTATTTGTGTATTTGTGTGTGAGTGTGTATGTATGTGTCTGTGTGTGTATGAGTGTGTTTGTGTGTGATTGCGTATGTGTGTGTCTGTGTTTGTGTCTGTCTGTGTATGTGTGTGTGTCAGTGTGTGTGTGTGAGTGGGTGGGTGTGTGGGTCTGTGTGTGTGTATGTGTGTGTCTTTGTGTGAGAGTGTATGTGTGTGTCTGTGTGTGTGTGAGTTTGTGTGTGAGTGTGTGTGTGAGTGTGTATGTGTGTGCGTGCGTGTCAGTGTGTGTGTATGTGTGAGTGTGTGTATATGTGTAAGAGTGTGTGTGTGTATGTGTGAGTGTGTGTCTGTGCGTGTGGGTGTGTGTCTGTGTGTGTGTGCGTGTGTGTCTGTGTGTGTCTATGTGTGCACGTGTGTGTGTGTGAGTGTGTGTGTATGTGTGTGTTTGCGTGTGAATGTGTATGTGTGTGTTTTTTGTGAGTGTGTGTGTATGTGTGTGTTTATGTGTGTGTGCCTGTGTGTGTGATTGCCTGTGTGTCTGTATGTCGGTGTGTGTGTGTACGTGCGTGAGTGTCTGTGTGTGCGTTTGTATGTGTGAGTGTATGTGTGTGAATGTGTGTGAGAGTGTATGTGTGTGTCTGTGTGTGTGAGTTTGTGTGTGAGTATGTATGTGTGTGCGTGCGTGTCAGTGTGTGTGTATGTGTGAGTGTGTGTGTATGTGTAAGAGTGTGTGTGTGTATGTGTGAGTGTGTGTCGGTGTGTGTGTATGTGTGTCTGTGTGTGTGTGTCCGTGTGTGTTTGTGTGTGTGTCTGTCTGTGTGTGTGTCTCTGTGTGTTTGTGTGTGTGAGTCTGTGTGTGTGTGGGTGTCTGTCTCTGTGTGGGTGTGTGTCTGTGTGTGTGTCTGTGTGTGTGTGTCTTGTGCGTCTGTGTGTGTATGCACGTCTGTGTGTGAGTGCGTGTGTATATGTGTGTTTGTGTGTGAGTGTGTATGTGTGTGTTGGTGTGTGAGTATGTGTGTTTGTACGTGTGTGTTTGCATGTGAATGTGTATGTGTGTGTTTTTGTGTGAGTGTGTGTGGATGAGTGTGTATGTGTGTGCCTGTGTGTGTGTCTGTTTGTTTATGAGTGTGTGTGTATATGTGTGTTTGTGTGTGAGTGTGTATGTATGTGTCTCTGTGTGTGTATGAGTGTGTTTGTGTGCGAGTGCGTATGTGTGTGTCTGTGTTTGTGTCTGTCAGTGTATGTGTGTGTGTGAGTGGGTGGGTGTGTGTGTCTGTGTGTGTGTGTCTGTGTGTGTCACTGTGTGTAGGTGTGAGTGTTGGTGTGTGTGTCTGTGTGTGAGTGTGTCTGTGTTTGTGTCTGTGTGCATGTGTGTATTTGTGTGTGAGAGTGTAGGAGTGTGTCTGTGTGTGTGAGTTTTGTGTGTGAGTGTGTATGTGTGTTTGTATGTGTGTGTGTGATGTGTGTGAATGTGTGTGTGAGTGTGTGTCTGTGTGTATGTGTGTATGTCCGTGTGTGTCAGTGTGTGTCTGTGTGTGTATGTGTGTGTGTCTGCGTCTGTGTGTGTTTGTGTGTGTGTCTGTGTGTGTGTCTGTGTGTGTTTCTGTGTGTGTGTGTGTTTGTCTGTGTGTTTGTGTGTCGGTGTGTGTCTGTGTGTGTGCACGTGCGTGTGTGTCTGTGTGTGTGTAAGTGTGTGTGTGTGTCTGTGTGTGAGAGTATATGTGTGTGTCTGTGTGTGTGTGAGTTTGTGTGTGAGTGTGTGTGTGAGTGTGTATGTGTGTGTGTTCGTGTCAGTGTGTGTGTTTATGTGTGAGTATGTGTGAGTGTGTGTCGGTGTGTGTATGTATGTCTGGTGTGCATGTGTATGTGTGTGTGTGTCTGTATGTGTGTGTCTGTGTGTGTGTGTCTGTGTGTGTGTGTCTGTGTGTGTCTGTTTATGTGTGTGTGTGTCTGTGTGTGTATGTGTGTGTGTATGTGCGTGTGTGTGTCTGTGTGTGTGTGAGTGTGTATGTGTGTGTGAGTATCTGTGTGGGTGTGGGTGTCTCTGTGTGTGTATGTGTATGTGTGTGTGTCTGTGTGTGTGTATGTGTGTGTGTGAGCGTGTATGTGTGTGTGTATGTGTGTGTATGTGTGTGTATGTGTGTGTGTCTGTGTGTGTCTGTGTGTGCGTCTGTGTGTGTATGTGTGTGTGTATGTTTGTGTGTCTGTGTGTATGTGTGTGTGTGAGTGTGTGCGTGTCCGTGTGTGTGTGTCAGTGTGTGTGTGTGTATGCATGTGAGCATGTTTGTGAGGTGTGTGTGTCTGAGTGTATGTGTGTGTTTATGTGTGTGTATGTGTGTGTGCCTGTGTGTATGTGTGTGTGCCTGTGTGTATGTGTGTGTGTGAATGTGCGTGTGTGTCTGTGTGTATGTGTGTGTCTGAATGTACGTGTGTTGTCTGTGTGTCTGTGTGTATGTGAGTGTGTGTGTCTGTGTTTATGTGTGTGTGTCTGTGTGTGAGTGTGTGAGTGTGTGAGCGTGTGTGTGTGTGTGTGTGTGTGTCTGTGTGTGCGTGTGTGTCTGTGTGTGTCTGTGTGTATGTGTGTGAGTGTGTAGGAGTGTGTCTGTGTGTGTGAGTTTGTGTGTGAGTGTGTGTGTGAGTGTGTATGTGTGTTTGTATGTGTGTGTGTGAGTGTGTGTGTGATGTGTGTGAATGTATGTGTGAGTGTGTGTCTGTGTATGTGTATGTGTGTGTCTGTGTCTCTGTGTGTTTGTGTGTGTGTGCCTGTGTGTTTATGTGTGTGTGCCTTTGTGTGTGTTTGCCTGTGTGTCTGTATGTCGGTGGGTGTGTGTACGTGCGTGAGTGTCTGTGTGTGCGTTTGTATGTGTGAGTGTATGTGTGTGACTGTGTGTGTGTGAGTTTGTGTGTGAGTGTGTGTGTGAGTGTGTATGTGTGGGTGCGTGTCAGTGTGTTTGTACGTGTGAGTGTGTGTATGTGTAAGAGTGTGTGTGTGTGTATGTGTGTGTGTATGTGTGAGTTTGCTTCGGTGTTTGTGTGTATTGTGGTGTGCATGTGTCTCTGTGTGTGTGTGTCCATGTGTGTTTGGGGATGTATGTGTGTATCTGTGTGTGTGTGTGTGTGTGTCTGTGTGTCTGTGTGTTTGTGTGTGTGTGTCTGTGTGTGTGTGTGTGGGTGGGTGGGTGTGTGTCTGTGTGCGTGTGTCTCTGTGTTTGTGTGTGTGTGTCTGTGTGTGTGTGAGTCTGTGTGTGTGTGGGTGTGTGTCTGTGCGTGTGGGTGTGTGTCTGTGTGTGTGTGCGTGTGTGTCTGTGTGTGTCTATGTGTGCACGTGTGTGTGTGAGTGTGTGTATATATGTGTGTTTGTGTGTGAGTGTGTATGTGTGTGTGTTGGTGTGTGAGTATGTGTGTTTGTATGTGTGTGTTTGCGTGTGAATGTGTATGTGTGTGTTTTTGTGTGAGTGTGTGTGTATGTGTGTGCCTGTGTGTGTGTCTGTTTGTGTATGAGAGTGTGTGTGTGTATGTGTATGTTTGTGTGTGAGTGTCTATGTATGTGTCTCTGTGTGTGTATGAGTGTGTTTGTGTGCGAGTGCGTATGTGTGTGTCTGTGTTTGTGTCTGTCAGTGTATGTGTGTGTGTAAGTGGTGGGTGTGTGTGTCTGTGTGTGTCAGTGTGTGTGGGTGTGAGTGTTGGTGTGTGTGTCTGTGTGTGAGTGTGTGTGTGTATGTGTCTGTGTGTCTGTCTGTGTGTGTCTGTGTGTGTGCATGTGTGTCTATGTTTGTGTCTTTGTGCATGTGTGTGTTTGTGTGTGAGTGTGTAGGAGTGTGTCTGTGTGTGTGAGTGTGTGTCTGTGTGTGTCAGTGTGTGTCTGTGTGTGTATGTGTGTGTGTCTGCGTCTGTGTGTGTGTCTGTGTGTGTGTCTGTGTGT
>NC_092739.1:12562266-12569766 GCF_047496795.1 Chiloscyllium punctatum
TCTGTGTGTCTGTGTGTATGTGAGTGTGTGTGTCTGTGTTTATGTGTGTGTGTATGTGTGTGAGTGTGTGAGTGTGTGAGCGTGTGTGTGTGTGTGAGTGTGTGTGTCTGTGTGTGCGTGTGTGTCTGTGTGTGTCTGTGTGTATGTGTGTGAGTGTGTAGGAGTGTGTCTGTGTGTGTGAGTTTGTGTGTGAGTGTGTGTGTGAGTGTGTATGTGTGTTTGTATGTGTGTGTGTGTGATGTGTGTGTGATGTGTGTGAATGTATGTGTGGGTGTGTGTCTGTGTGTGTGTATGTGTGTGTCTGTGTCTCTGTGTGTTTGTGTGTGTGTGCCTGTGTGTGTTTATGTGTGTGTGCCTGTGTGTGTGTGTTTGCCTGTGTGTCTCTATGTCGGTGTGTGTGTGTACGTGCGTGAGTGTCTGTGTGTGCGTTTGTATGTGTGAGTGTATGTGTGTGTCTGTGTGTGAGAGTGTATGTGTGTGACTGTATGTGTGTGAGTTTGTGTGTGAGTGTGTGTGTGAGTGTGTATGTGTGTGTGCGTGTCAGTGTGTGTGTACGTGTGAGTGTGTGTGTGTGTATGTGTAAGAGTGTGTGTGTGTATGTGTGTGTGTATGTGTGAGTTTGCTTCGGTGTTTGTGTGTATGTGTGGTGTGCATGTGTCTGTGTGTGTTTTTGTGTGAGTGTGTGTGTATGTGTGTGCCTGTGTGTGTGTCTGTTTGTGTATGAGTGTGTGTGTGTGTGTATGTGTATGTTTGTGTGTGAGTGTGTATGTATGTGTCTCTGTGTGTGTATGAGTGTGTTTGTGTGCGAGTGCGAATGTGTGTGTCTGTGTTTGTGTCTGTCAGTGTATGTGTGTGTAAGTGGTGGGTGTGTGTGTCTGTGTGTGTCTGTGTGTGTCAGTGTGTGTGGGTGTGAGTGTTTGTGTGTGTGTCTGTGTGTGAGTGTGTGTGTGCATGTGTCTGTGTGTCTGTCTGTGTGTGTCTGTGTGTGTCCATGTGTGTCTGTGTTTGTGTCTGTGTGCATGTGTGTGTTTGTGTGTGAGTGTGTAGGAGTGTGTCTGTGTGTGTGAGTTTGTGTGTGAGTGTGTATGTGTGTGTGTCTGTGTGTGTCAGTGTGTGTCTGTGTGTGTATGTGTGTGTGTCTGCGTCTCTGTGTGTTTGTGTGTGTGTGTGTGTGTGTGAGTGTGTATGTGTGTGTGCGTGTCAGTGTGTGTGTACGTGTGAGTGTGTGTGTGTGTATGTGTAAGAGTGTGTGTGTGTATGTGTGAGTTTGCTTCGGTGTTTGTGTGTATGTGTGGTGTGCATGTGTCTGTGTGTGTTTTTGTGTGAGTGTGTGTGTATGTGTGTGCCTGTGTGTGTGTCTGTTTGTGTATGAGTGTGTGTGTGTGTGTATGTGTATGTTTGTGTGTGAGTGTGTATGTGTGGGTGCGTGTCAGTGTGTTTGTACGTGTGAGTGTGTGTATGTGTAAGAGTGTGTGTGTGTGTATGTGTGTGTGTATGTGTGAGTTTGCTTCGGTGTTTGTGTGTATGTGTGGTGTGCATGTGTCTCTGTGTGTGTGTGTCCATGTGTGTTTGGGGATGTATGTGTGTATCTGTGTGTGTGTGTGTGTGTGTCTGTGTGTCTGTGTGTTTGTGTGTGTGTGTCTGTGTGTGTGTGTGTGGGTGGGTGGGTGTGTGTCTGTGTGTGTGTGTCTCTGTGTTTGTGTGTGTGTGTCTGTGTATGTGTGAGTCTGTGTGTGTGTGGGTGTGTGTCTGTGCGTGTGGGTGTGTGTCTGTGTGTGTGTGCGTGTGTGTCTGTGTGTGTCTATGTGTGCACGTGTGTGTGTGAGTGTGTGTATATATGTGTGTTTGTGTGTGAGTGTGTATGTGTGTGTGTTGGTGTGTGAGTATGTGTGTTTGTATGTGTGTGTTTGCGTGTGAATGTGTATGTGTGTGTTTTTGTGTGAGTGTGTGTGTATGTGTGTGCCTGTGTGTGTGTCTGTTTGTGTATGAGAGTGTGTGTGTGTATGTGTATGTTTGTGTGTGAGTGTGTATGTATGTGTCTCTGTGTGTGTATGAGTGTGTTTGTGTGCGAGTGCGTATGTGTGTGTCTGTGTTTGTGTCTGTCAGTGTATGTGTGTGTGTAAGTGGTGGGTGTGTGTGTCTGTGTGTGTCAGTGTGTGTGGGTGTGAGTGTTGGTGTGTGTGTCTGTGTGTGAGTGTGTGTGTGTATGTGTCTGTGTGTCTGTCTGTGTGTGTCTGTGTGTGTGCATGTGTGTCTGTGTTTGTGTCTGTGTGCATGTGTGTGTTTGTGTGTGAGTGTGTAGGAGTGTGTCTGTGTGTGTGAGTGTGTGTCTGTGTGTGTCAGTGTGTGTCTGTGTGTGTATGTGTGTGTGTCTGCGTCTGTGTGTGTTTGTGTGTGTGTCTGTGTGTGTGTCTGTGTGTTTGTGTGTGTGCCTGTGTGTGTGTGATTGTCTGTGTGTTTGTGTGTCGGTGTGTGTGTCTGTGTGTGTGTACGTGTGTGTGTCTATGTGTGTGTGTGTGTGTGAGCGTGTATGTGTGTGTCTATGTGTGTGTATGTATGTGTGTCTGTGTGTGTCTGTGTGTGCATCTGTGTGTGTATGTGTGTGTGTATGTTTGTGTGTCTGTGTGTATGTGTGTGTGTGAGTGTGTGCGTGTCTGTGTGTGTTTGTCAGTGTGTGTGTGTGTGTACATGCGTGTGAGCATGTTTGTGAGGTGTGTGTGTCTGAGTGTATGTGTGTGTGTGTATGTGTGTGTATGTGTGTGTGCCTGTGTGTATGTGTGTGTGCCTGTGCGTGTGTGTCTGTGTGTATGTGTGTGTCTGAATGTACGTGTGTGTGTCTGTGTGTCTGTGTGTATGTGAGTGTGTGTGTCTGTGTTTATGTGTGTGTGTATGTGTGTGAGTGTGTGAGTGTGTGAGCGTGTGTGTGTGTGTGAGTGTGTGTGTCTGTGTGTGCGTGTGTGTCTGTGTGTGTCTGTGTGTATGTGTGTGAGTGTGTAGGAGTGTGTCTGTGTGTGTGAGTTTGTGTGTGAGTGTGTGTGTGAGTGTGTATGTGTGTTTGTATGTGTGTGTGTGTGATGTGTGTGTGATGTGTGTGAATGTATGTGTGGGTGTGTGTCTGTGTGTGTGTATGTGTGTGTCTGTGTCTCTGTGTGTTTGTGTGTGTGTGCCTGTGTGTGTTTATGTGTGTGTGCCTGTGTGTGTGTGTTTGCCTGTGTGTCTCTATGTCGGTGTGTGTGTGTACGTGCGTGAGTGTCTGTGTGTGCGTTTGTATGTGTGAGTGTATGTGTGTGTCTGTGTGTGAGAGTGTATGTGTGTGACTGTATGTGTGTGAGTTTGTGTGTGAGTGTGTGTGTGAGTGTGTATGTGTGTGTGCGTGTCAGTGTGTGTGTACGTGTGAGTGTGTGTGTGTATATGTGTAAGAGTGTGTGTGTGTATGTGTGTGTGTATGTGTGAGTTTGCTTCGGTGTTTGTGTGTATGTGTGGTGTGCATGTGTCTGTGTGTGTTTTTGTGTGAGTGTGTGTGTATGTGTGTGCCTGTGTGTGTGTCTGTTTGTGTATGAGTGTGTGTGTGTGTGTATGTGTATGTTTGTGTGTGAGTGTGTATGTATGTGTCTCTGTGTGTGTATGAGTGTGTTTGTGTGCGAGTGCGAATGTGTGTGTCTGTGTTTGTGTCTGTCAGTGTTTGTGTGTGTAAGTGGTGGGTGTGTGTGTCTGTGTGTGTCTGTGTGTGTCAGTGTGTGTGGGTGTGAGTGTTTGTGTGTGTGTCTGTGTGTGAGTGTGTGTGTGCATGTGTCTGTGTGTCTGTCTGTGTGTGTCTGTGTGTGTCCATGTGTGTCTGTGTTTGTGTCTGTGTGCATGTGTGTGTTTGTGTGTGAGTGTGTAGGAGTGTGTCTGTGTGTGTGAGTTTGTGTGTGAGTGTGTATGTGTGTGTGTCTGTGTGTGTCAGTGTGTGTCTGTGTGTGTATGTGTGTGTGTCTGCGTCTCTGTGTGTTTGTGTGTGTGTGTGTGAGTGTGTATGTGTGTGTGCGTGTCAGTGTGTGTGTACGTGTGAGTGTGTGTGTGTGTATGTGTAAGAGTGTGTGTGTGTATGTGTGTGTGTATGTGTGAGTTTGCTTCGGTGTTTGTGTGTATGTGTGGTGTGCATGTGTCTGTGTGTGTTTTTGTGTGAGTGTGTGTGTATGTGTGTGCCTGTGTGTGTGTCTGTTTGTGTATGAGTGTGTGTGTGTGTGTATGTGTATGTTTGTGTGTGAGTGTGTATGTATGTGTCTCTGTGTGTGTATGAGTGTGTTTGTGTGCGAGTGCGAATGTGTGTGTCTGTGTTTGTGTCTGTCAGTGTATGTGTGTGTAAGTGGTGGGTGTGTGTGTCTGTGTGTGTCTGTGTGTGTCAGTGTGTGTGGGTGTGAGTGTTTGTGTGTGTGTCTGTGTGTGAGTGTGTGTGTGCATGTGTCTGTGTGTCTGTCTGTGTGTGTCTGTGTGTGTCCATGCGTGTCTGTGTTTGTGTCTGTGTGCATGTGTGTGTTTGTGTGTGAGTGTGTAGGAGTGTGTCTGTGTGTGTGAGTGTGTATGTGTGTGTGTCTGTGTGTGTCAGTGTGTGTCTGTGTGTGTATGTGTGTGTGTTTGTGTGTGTGTGTGTGTGTGTGTGTGTTTGTGTGTGTGCCTGTGTGTGTGTTGTTGTCTGTGTGTTTGTGTGTCGGTGTGTGTGTCTGTGTGTGTGTCTGTGTGTGTACGTGTGTGTGTGTCTGTGTGTGATTAAGTGTATGTGTGTGTCTGTGTGTGAGAGTATATCTGTGTGTCTGTGTGTGGGTGAGTTTGTGTGTGAGTGTGTGTGTGAGTGTGTATGTGTGTGTGTTCGTGTCAGTGTGTGTGTTTATGTGTGAGTATGTGTGAGTGTGTGTCGGTGTGTGTATGTATGTGTGGTGTGCATGTGTATGTGTGTGTGTGTCTGTATGTGTGTGTCTGTGTGTGTGTGTCTGTGGGTGTGTGACTGTGTGTGTGTGCGTGTGTGTATGTGAATGCGCGCGTGTGTGTCTGTGTGTGTCTGAGTATGTGTGTGTGTCTGTGGGTGTATGTGTGTGGGTATGTGCGTGTGTGTGTCTGTGTGTGTGTGTGTCTGTGGGCGTGTGTGCCTGTGTTTGTGTGTGCGTGTGTGTTTGTGAGTGCGCGCGTGTGTGTCTGTGTGTGTCTGTGTATGTGTGTGTGTCTGTGGGTGTATGTGTGTGGGTATGTGCGTGTGTGTGTCTGTGTGTGTGTGAGTGTGTATTTGTGTGTGAGTATCTGTGTGGGTGGGTGTGTCTCTGTGTGTGTATGTGTATGTGTGTGTGTGCCTGTGTGTGTATGTGTGTGTGTCTGTGTGTGTGTATGTGTGTGTTGGTGTGTGTGTGCGTGTATGTGTGTGTGTGTATGTGTGTGTATGTGCGTCTGTATGTTTGTGAGTCTGTGTGTATGTGTGTGTGAGTGTGTGCGTGTCCGTGTGAGTGTGTCAGTGTGTGTGTGTGTGTGTGCATGTGTGTCTGTGTTTGTGTCTGTGTGCATGTGTGTGTTTGTGTGTGAGTGTGTAGGAGTGTGTCTGTGTGTGTGAGTGTGTGTCTGTGTGTGTCAGTGTGTGTCTGTGTGTGTATGTGTGTGTGTCTGCGTCTGTGTGTGTTTGTGTGTGTGTCTGTGTGTGTGTCTGTGTGTTTGTGTGTGTGCCTGTGTGTGTGTGATTGTCTGTGTGTTTGTGTGTCGGTGTGTGTGTCTGTGTGTGTGTACGTGTGTGTGTCTATGTGTGTGTGTGTGTGTGAGCGTGTATGTGTGTGTCTATGTGTGTGTATGTATGTGTGTCTGTGTGTGTCTGTGTGTGCATCTGTGTGTGTATGTGTGTGTGTATGTTTGTGTGTCTGTGTGTATGTGTGTGTGTGAGTGTGTGCGTGTGTCTGTGTGTGAGAGTGTATGTGTGTGACTGTATGTGTGTGAGTTTGTGTGTGAGTGTGTGTGTGAGTGTGTATGTGTGTGTGCGTGTCAGTGTGTGTGTACGTGTGAGTGTGTGTGTGTGTATGTGTAAGAGTGTGTGTGTGTATGTGTGTGTGTATGTGTGAGTTTGCTTCGGTGTTTGTGTGTATGTGTGGTGTGCATGTGTCTGTGTGTGTTTTTGTGTGAGTGTGTGTGTATGTGTGTGCCTGTGTGTGTGTCTGTTTGTGTATGAGTGTGTGTGTGTGTGTATGTGTATGTTTGTGTGTGAGTGTGTATGTATGTGTCTCTGTGTGTGTATGAGTGTGTTTGTGTGCGAGTGCGAATGTGTGTGTCTGTGTTTGTGTCTGTCAGTGTATGTGTGTGTAAGTGGTGGGTGTGTGTGTCTGTGTGTGTCTGTGTGTGTCAGTGTGTGTGGGTGTGAGTGTTTGTGTGTGTGTCTGTGTGTGAGTGTGTGTGTGCATGTGTCTGTGTGTCTGTCTGTGTGTGTCTGTGTGTGTCCATGTGTGTCTGTGTTTGTGTCTGTGTGCATGTGTGTGTTTGTGTGTGAGTGTGTAGGAGTGTGTCTGTGTGTGTGAGTTTGTGTGTGAGTGTGTATGTGTGTGTGTCTGTGTGTGTCAGTGTGTGTCTGTGTGTGTATGTGTGTGTGTCTGCGTCTCTGTGTGTTTGTGTGTGTGTGTGTGTGTGTGAGTGTGTATGTGTGTGTGCGTGTCAGTGTGTGTGTACGTGTGAGTGTGTGTGTGTGTATGTGTAAGAGTGTGTGTGTGTATGTGTGTGTGTATGTGTGAGTTTGCTTCGGTGTTTGTGTGTATGTGTGGTGTGCATGTGTCTGTGTGTGTTTTTGTGTGAGTGTGTGTGTATGTGTGTGCCTGTGTGTGTGTCTGTTTGTGTATGAGTGTGTGTGTGTGTGTATGTGTATGTTTGTGTGTGAGTGTGTATGTGTGGGTGCGTGTCAGTGTGTTTGTACGTGTGAGTGTGTGTATGTGTAAGAGTGTGTGTGTGTGTATGTGTGTGTGTATGTGTGAGTTTGCTTCGGTGTTTGTGTGTATGTGTGGTGTGCATGTGTCTCTGTGTGTGTGTGTCCATGTGTGTTTGGGGATGTATGTGTGTATCTGTGTGTGTGTGTGTGTGTGTCTGTGTGTCTGTGTGTTTGTGTGTGTGTGTCTGTGTGTGTGTGTGTGGGTGGGTGGGTGTGTGTCTGTGTGTGTGTCTCTGTGTTTGTGTGTGTGTGTCTGTGTGTGTGTGAGTCTGTGTGTGTGTGGGTGTGTGTCTGTGCGTGTGGGTGTGTGTCTGTGTGTGTGTGCGTGTGTGTCTGTGTGTGTCTATGTGTGCACGTGTGTGTGTGAGTGTGTGTATATATGTGTGTTTGTGTGTGAGTGTGTATGTGTGTGTGTTGGTGTGTAAGTATGTGTGTTTGTATGTGTGTGTTTGCGTGTGAATGTGTATGTGTGTGTTTTTGTGTGAGTGTGTGTGTATGTGTGTGCCTGTGTGTGTGTCTGTTTGTGTATGAGAGTGTGTGTGTGTATGTGTATGTTTGTGTGTGAGTGTGTATGT
>NC_092739.1:12579766-12589766 GCF_047496795.1 Chiloscyllium punctatum
GTGTCTGTGTGTGTGTGTGTGTGTGGGTGTGTGTGTGTCTGTGTGTGTGTGTGAGTCTGTGTGTGTGTGGGTGTGTGTCTGTGCGTGTGGGTGTGTGTCTGTGTGTGTGTGCGTGTGTGTCTGTGTGTGTCTATGTGTGCACGTGTGTGTGTGAGTGTGTGTGTATGTGTGTGTTTGTGTGTGACTGTGTATGTGTGTGTGTTGGTGTGTGAGTATGTGTGTTTGTATGTGTGTGTTTGCGTGTGAATGTGTATGTGTGTGTTTTTGTGTGAGTGTGTGTGTATGTGTGTGCCTGTGTGTGTGTCTGTTTGTGTATGAGTGTGTGTGTGTGTGTATGTGTATGTTTGTGTGTGAGTGTGTATGTATGTGTCTCTGTGTGTATGAGTGTGTTTGTGTGCGAGTGCGTATGTGTGTGTCTGTGTTTGTGTCTGTCAGTGTATGTGTGTGTAAGTGGTGGGTGTGTGTGTCTGTGTGTGTGTGTGTCTGTGTGTTTGTGTGTGTGTGTCTGTGTGTGTGTGTGTGTGGGTGGGTGGGTGTCTGTGTGTGTGTGTCTCTCTGTGTTTGTGTGTGTGTGTCTGTGTGTGTGTCAGTCTGTGTGTGTGTGGGTGTGTGTCTGTGCGTGTGGGTGTGTGTCTGTGCATGTGGGTGTGTGTCTATGTGTGCGTGCGTGTGTGTCTGTGTGTGTCTATGTGTGCACGTGTGTGTGTGAGTGTGTGTATATATGTGTGTTTGTGTGTGAGTGTGTATGTGTGTGTGTTGGTGTGTGAGTATGTGTGTTTGTATGTGTGTGTTTGCGTGTGAATGTGTATGCGTGTGTTTTTGTGTGAGTGTGTGTGTATGTGTGTGCCTGTGTGTGTGTCTGTTTGTGTATGAGTGTGTGTGTGTGTGTATGTTTGTGTGTGAGTGTGTATGTATGTGTCTCTGTGTGTGTATGAGTGTGTTTGTGTGTGAGTGCGTTTGTGTGTGTCTGTATTTGTGTCTGTCAGTGTATGTGTGTGTAAGTGGTGTGTGTGTGTCTGTGTGTGTCTGTGTGTGTCAGTGTGTGTGGGTGTGAGTGTTGGTGTGTGTGTCTGTGTGTGAGTGTGTGTGTGTATGTGTCTGTGTGTCTGTCTGTGTGTGTCTGTGTGTGTGCATGTGTGTCTGTGTTTGTGTCTGTGTGCATGTGTGTGTTTGTGTGTGAGTGTGTAGGAGTGTGTCTGTGTGTGTGAGTGTGTGTCTGTGTGTATGTGTGTGTCAGTGTGTGTCTGTGTGTGTATGTGTGTGTGTCTGCGTCTGTGTGTGTTTGTGTGTGTGTCTGTGTGTGTGTCTGTGTGTTTGTGTGTGTGCCTGTGTGTGTGTGATTGTCTGTGTGTTTGTGTGTCGGTGTGTGTGTCTGTGTGTGTGTCTGTGTGTGTGTACGTGTGTGTGTGTCTATGTGTGTGTGTGTGTGTGAGCGTGTTTGTGTGTGTGTATGTTTGTGTATGTGTGTGTGTCTGTGTGTGTCTGTGTGTGCGTCTGTGTGTGTATGTGTGTGTGTATGTGTGTGTGTCTGTGTGTATGTGTGTGTGTGAGTGTGTGCGTGTCCGTGTGTGTGTGTCAGTGTGTGTGTGTGTGTGTATATGCGTGTGAGCATGTTTGTGAGGTGTGTGTGTCTGAGTGTCTGTGTGTGTATGTGTGTGTGCCTGTGTGTATGTGTGTGTGTCTGTGTGTGTGAGTGTGCGAGAGTGTGTGTGTGTGAGTGTGTGTGTCTGTGTGTGCGTGTGTGTCTGTGTGTGTCTGCGTGTATGTGTGTGAGTGTGCAGGAGTGTGTCTGTGTGTGTGAGTTTGTGTGTGAGTGTGCGTGTGAGTGTGGTATGAGTGTTTGTATGTGTGTGAGTGTGTGTCTGTGAGTGTGTGTCTGTGTGTATGTGTGTGTGTCTGTGTGTGTCAGCGTGTGTCTCTGTGTGTGTATGTGTCTGTGTGTGTTCGTGGGTGTGTGTGTCTATGAGTGTTTGTGTGTATGTCTGTGTGTGTTTGTGTGTTTGTGTGCCTGTGTGTGTGTACGTGCTTGTGTGTCTGTGTGTGCGTGTGTATGTGTGAGTGTATGTGTGTGTCTGTGTGTGAGAGTGTATGTGTGTCTGTGTGTGTGTGTGTGAGTGTGTATGTGTGTGTGCGTGTCAGTGTGTGTGTGTATGTGTGAGTGTGTGTGTGTGTCTGTGTGTGTGGGTGTGTGTCTGTGTTTGTGTGTGTGTCTGTGTGTGTCTCTGTGTGTTTGTGTGTCTGTGTCTGTGTGTGTGTGAGTCTGTGTGTGCGGGTGTGTGTCTGTGTGTGTGGCTGTGTGTATGTCTGTGTTTGCATGTGTGTCTGTGTGTGTGTGTGTGTGTGTCCGTGTGTGCACGTGTGTGTGTGAGTGTGTTTGTATGTGTGAGTGTGTGTGTTTGCGTATGTGTAAGAGTGTGTGTGTATCTGTGTGTGTGTGTCTGTGTGTCTGTGTGTTTGTGTGTGTGTGTCTGTGTGTGTGTCTGTGTGTGTGGGTGTGTGTCTGTGTTTGTGGATGTGTCTGTGTGTGTCAGTGTGTGTGGGTGTGAGTGTTGGTGTGTGTGTCTGTGTGTGAGTGTGTGTGTGTATGTGTCTGTGTGTCTGTCTGTGTGTGTCTGTGTGTGTGCATGTGTGTCTGTGTTTGTGTCTGTGTGCATGTGTGTGTTTGTGTGTAAGTGTGTAGGAGTGTGTCTGTGTGTGTGAGTGTGTGTCTGTGTGTGTCAGTGTGTGTCTGTGTGTGTATGTGTGTGTGTCTGCGTCTGTGTGTGTTTGTGTGTGTGTCTGTGTGTGTGTCTGTGTGTTTGTGTGTGTGCCTGTGTGTGTGTGATTGTCTGCGTGTTTGTGTGTCGGTGTGTGTGTCTGTGTGTGTGTACGTGTGTGTGTGTCTATGTGTGTGTGTGTGAGCGTGTATGTGTGTGTGTATGTGTGTGTATGTATGTGTGTCTGTGTGTGTCTGTGTGTGCGTCTGTGTGTGTATGTGTGTGTGTATGTTTGTGTGTCTGTGTGTATGTGTGTGTGTGAGTGTGTGCGTGTCCGTGTGTGTGTGTCAGTGTGTGTGTGTGTGTATATGCGAGTGAGCATGTTTGTGAGGTGTGTGAGTCTGAGTGTATGTGTGTGTGTATGTGTCTGTATGTGTGTGTGCCTGTGTGTATGTGTGTGTGCCTGTGTGTATGTGTGTGTGTATGTGCGTGTGTGTCTGTGTGTATGTGTGTGTCTGAATGTACGTGTGTGTGTCTGTGTGTCTGTGTGTATGTGAGTGTGTGTGTCTGTGTTTATGTGTGTGTGTATGTGTGTGAGTGTGTGAGTGTGTGAGCGTGTGTGTGTGTGTGAGTGTGTGTGTCTGTGTGTGCGTGTGTGTCTGTGTGTATGTGTGTGAGTGTGTAGGAGTGTGTCTGTGTGTGTGAGTTTGTGTGTGAGTGTGTGTGTGAGTGTGTATGTGTGTTTGTATGTGTGTGTGTGAGTGTGTGTGTGATGTGTGTGAATGTATGTGTGGGTGTGTGTCTGTGTGTGTGTATGTGTGTGTCTGTGTCTCTGTGTGTTTATGTGTGTGTGCCTGTGTGTGTGTGTTTGCCTGTGTGTCTGTATGTCGGTGTGTGTGTGTACGTGCGTGAGTGTCTGTGTGTGCGTTTGTATGTGTGAGTGTATGTGTGTGTCTGTGTGTGAGAGTGTATTGTGTGACTGTATGTGTGTGAGTTTGTGTGTGAGTGTGTGTGTGAGTGTGTATGTGTGTGTGCGTGTCAGTGTGTGTGTACGTGTGAGTGTGTGTGTGTGTGTATATGTAAGATTGTGTGTGTGTGTATGTGTGTGTGTATGTGTGAGTTTGCTTCGGTGTTTGTGTGTATGTGTGGTGTGCATGCGTCTGTGCGTGTGTCCATGTGTGTTTGGGGATGTGTGTGTGTATCTCTGTGTGTGTGTGTGTGTCTGTGTGTTTGTGTGTGTGTGTGTCTGTGTGTGTGTGTGTGTGTGTGGGTGGGTGTGTGTCTGTGTGTGTGTGTCTCTCTGTGTTTGTGTGTGTGTGTCTGTGTGTGTGTGTGAGTCTGTGTGTGTGTGGGTGTGTGTCTGTGCGTGTGGGTGTGTGTCTGTGTGTGTGTGCGTGTGTGTCTGTGTGTGTCTATGTGTGCACGTGTGTGTGTGAGTGTGTGTGTATGTGTGTGTTTGTGTGTGACTGTGTATGTGTGTGTGTTGGTGTGTGAGTATGTGTGTTTGTATGTGTGTGTTTGCGTGTGAATGTGTATGTGTGTGTTTTTGTGTGAGTGTGTGTGTATGTGTGTGCCTGTGTGTGTGTCTGTTTGTGTATGAGTGTGTGTGTGTGTGTATGTGTATGCTTGTGTGTGAGTGTGTATGTATGTGTCTCTGTGTGTATGAGTGTGTTTGTGTGCGAGTGCGTATGTGTGTGTCTGTGTTTGTGTCTGTCAGTGTATGTGTGTGTAAGTGGTGGGTGTGTGTGTCTGTGTGTGTGTGTGTCTGTGTGTCTGTGTGTTTGTGTGTGTGTGTCTGTGTGTGTGTGTGTGGGTGGGTGTGTGTCTGTGTGTGTGTCTCTCTGTGTTTGTGTGTGTGTGTCTGTGTGTGTGTCAGTCTGTGTGTGTGTGGGTGTGTGTCTGTGCGTGTGGGTGTGTGTCTGTGCGTGTGGGTGTGTGTCCGTGTGTCCGTGTGTGCGTGCGTGTGTGTCTGTGTGTGTCTATGTGTGCACGTGTGTGTGTGAGTGTGTGTATATATGTGTGTTTGTGTGTGAGTGTGTATGTGTGTGTGTTGGTGTGTGAGTATGTGTGTTTGTATGTGTGTGTTTGCGTGTGAATGTGTATGCGTGTGTTTTTGTGTGAGTGTGTGTGTATGTGTGTGCCTGTGTGTGTGTCTGTTTGTGTATGAGTGTGTGTGTGTGTGTGTGTGTGTGTGTGTATGTTTGTGTGTGAGTGTGTATGTATGTGTCTCTGTGTGTGTATGAGTGTGTTTGTGTGTGAGTGCGTTTGTGTGTGTCTGTATTTGTGTCTGTCAGTGTATGTGTGTGTAAGTGGTGGGTGTGTGTGTCTGTGTGTGTCAGTGTGTGTGGGTGTGAGTGTTGGTGTGTGTGTCTGTGTGTGAGTGTGTGTGTGTATGTGTCTGTGTGTCTGTCTGTGTGTGTCTGTGTGTGTGCATGTGTGTCTGTGTTTGTGTCTGTGTGCATGTGTGTGTTTGTGTGTGAGTGTGTAGGAGTGTGTCTGTGTGTGTGAGTGTGTGTCTGTGTGTATGTGTGTGTGTCTGTGTGTGTCAGTGTGTGTCTGTGTGTGTATGTGTGTGTGTCTGCGTCTGTGTGTGTTTGTGTGTGTGTCTGTGTGTTTGTGTGTGTGCCTGTGTGTGTGTGATTGTCTGTGTGTTTGTGTGTCTGTGTGTGTGTCTGTGTGTGTGTGTACGTGTGTGTGTGTCTATGTGTGTGTGTGTGTGTGAGCGTGTTTGTGTGTGTGTATGTTTGTGTATGTGTGTGTGTCTGTGTGTGTCTGTGTGTGCGTCTGTGTGTGTATGTGTGTGTGTATGTTTGTGTGTCTGTGTGTATGTGTGTGTGTGAGTGTGTGCGTGTCCGTGTGTGTGTGTCAGTGTGTGTGTGTGTGTATATGCGTGTGAGCATGTTTGTGAGGTGTGTGTGTCTGAGTGTATGTGTGTGTGTATGTGTGTGTGCCTGTGTGTATGTGTGTGTGCCTGTGTGTATGTGTTTGTGTATGTGCGTGTGTGTCTGTGTGTATGTGTGTGTCTGAATGTACGTGTGTGTGTCTGTGTGTCTGTGTGTATGTGAGTGTGTGTGTCTGTGTTTATGTGTGTGTGTATGTGTGTGAGTGTGTGAGTGTGTGAGGGTGTGTGTGTGTGTGAGTGTGTGTGTCTGTGTGTGCGTGTGTGTCTGTGTGTGTCTGTGTGTATGAGTGTCAGTGTGTAGGAGTGTGTCTGTGTGTGTGAGTTTGTGTGTGAGTGTGTGTGTGAGTGTGTATGTGTGTTTGTATGTGTGTGTGTGAGTGTGTGTGTGATGTGTGTGAATGTATGTGTGGGTGTGTGTCTGTGTGTGTGTATGTGTGTGTCTGTGTCTCTGTGTGTTTGTGTGTGTGTGCCTGTGTGTGTTTATGTTTGTGTGCCTGTGTGTGTGTTTGCCTGTGTGTCTGTATGTCGGTGTGTGTGTGTACGTGCGTGAGTGTCTGTGTGTGCGTTTGTATGTGTGAGTGTATGTGTGTGTCTGTGTGTGAGAGTGTATGTGTGTGACTGTATGTGTGTGAGTTTGTGTGTGAGTGTGTGTGTGAGTGTGTATGTGTGTGTGCGTGTCAGTGTGTGTGTACGTGTGAGTGTGTGTGTGTGTATGTGTAAGCGTGTGTGTGTGTATGTGTGTGTGTATGTGTGAGTTTGCTTCGGTGTTTGTGTGTATGTGTGGTGTGCATGTGTCTGTGTGTGTGTGTCCATGTGTGTTTGGGGATGTGTTTGTGTATCTGTGTGTGTGTGTGTGTGTCTGTGTGTCTGTGTGTTTGTGTGTGTGTGTCTGTGTGTGTGTGTGTGTGGGTGGGTGTGTATCTGTGTGTGTGTGTGTGTGTGTCTGTGTGTCTGTGTGTCTCTGTGTGTGTGTAGGTGTGTGTCTGTGCGTGTGGGTGTGTGTCTGTGTGTGTGTGTGTGTCTGTGTGTGTCTATGTGTGCACGTGTGTGTGTGAGTGTGTGTGTATGTGTGTGTTTGTGTGTGAGTGTGTATGTGTGTGTGTTGGTGTGTGAGTATGTGTCTTTGTATGTGTGTGTTTGCGTGTGAATGTGTATGTGTGTGTTTTTGTGTGAGTGTGTGTGTATGTGTCTCTGTGTGTGTATGAGTGTGTTTGTGTGCGAGTGCGAATGTGTGTGTCTGTGTTTGTGTCTGTCAGTGTTTGTGTGTGTAAGTGGTGGGTGTGTGTGTCTGTGTGTGTCTGTGTGTGTCAGTATGTGTGGGTGTGAGTGTTGGTGTGTGTGTCTGTGTGTGTGTGTGTGTGTGTATGTGCCTGTGTGTCTGTCTGTGTGTGTCTGTGTGTGTGCATGTGTGTCTGTGTTTGTGTCTGTGTGCATGTGTGTGTTTGTGTGTGAGTGTGTAGGAGTGTGTCTGTGTGTGTGAGTGTGTGTCTGTGTGTATGTGTGTGTGTCTGTGTGTGTCAGTGTGTGTCTGTGTGTGTATGTGTGTGTGTCTGCGTCTGTGTGTGTTTGTGTGTGTGTGTGTGTCTGTGTGTTTGTGTGTGTGCCTGTGTGTGTGTGTGTGTGTTGTTGTCTGTGTGTTTGTGTGTCGGTGTGTGTGTCTGTGTGTGTGTCTGTGTGTGTACGTGTGTGTGTGTCTGTGTGTGATTAAGTGTATGTGTGTGTCTGTGTGTGAGAGTATATCTGTGTGTCTGTGTGTGGGTGAGTTTGTGTGTGAGTGTGTGTGTGAGTGTGTATGTGTGTGTGTTCGTGTCAGTGTGTGTGTTTATGTGTGAGTATGTGTGAGTGTGTGTCGGTGTGTGTATGTATGTGTGTTGTGCATGTGTATGTGTGTGTGTGTCTGTATGTGTGTGCCTGTGTGTGTGTGTCTGTGGGTGTGTGCCTGTGTGTGTGTGCGTGTGTGTATGTGAGTGCGCGCGTGTGTGTCTGTGTGTGTCTGAGTATGTGTGTGTGTCTGTGGGTTTATGTGTGTGGGTATGTGCGTGTGTGTGTCTGTGTGTGTGTGTGTCTGTGGGCGTGTGTGTCTGTGTGTGTGTGAGTGTGTATGTGTGTGTGTATGTGTATGTGTGTGTGTGCCTGTGTGTGTATGTGTGTGTGTCTGTGTGTGTGTATGTGTGTGTTGGTGTGTGTGTGCGTGTATGTGTGTGTGTATGTGTGTATGTGTGTGTGTATGTTTGTGAGTCTGTGTGCATGTGTGTGTTTGTGTGTGAGTGTGTAGGAGTGTGTCTGTGTGTGTGAGTGTGTGTCTGTGTGTATGTGTGTGTGTCTGTGTGTGTCAGTGTGTGTCTGTGTGTGTATGTGTGTGTGTCTGCGTCTGTGTGTGTTTGTGTGTGTGTCTGTGTGTGTGTCTGTGTGTTTGTGTGTGTGCCTGTGTGTGTGTGATTGTCTGTGTGTTTGTGTGTCGGTGTGTGTGTCTGTGTGTGTGTACGTGTGTGTGTGTCTATGTGTGTGTGTGTGTGTGAGCGTGTTTGTGTGTGTGTATGTTTGTGTATGTGTGTGTGTCTGTGTGTGTCTGTGTGTGCGTCTGTGTGTGTATGTTTGTGTGTCTGTGTGTATGTGTGTGTGTGAGTGTGTGCGTGTCCGTGTGTGTGTGTCAGTGTGTGTGTGTGTGTATATGCGTGTGAGCATGTTTGTGAGGTGTGTGTGTCTGAGTGTATGTGTGTGTGTATGTGTGTGTGCCTGTGTGTATGTGTGTGTGCCTGTGTGTATGTGTGTGTGTATGTGCGTGTGTGTCTGTGTGTATGTGTGTGTCTGAATGTACGTGTGTGTGTCTGTGTGTCTGTGTGTATGTGAGTGTGTGTGTCTGTGTTTATGTGTGTGTGTTTGTGTGTGAGTGTGTGAGTGTGTGAGGGTGTGTGTGTGTGTGAGTGTGTGTGTCTGTGTGTGCGTGTGTGTCTGTGTGTGTCTGTGTGTATGTGTGTCAGTGTGTAGGAGTGTGTCTGTGTGTGTGAGTTTGTGTGTGAGTGTGTGTGTGAGTGTGTATGTGTGTTAGTGTGTGTGTGTGTGAGTGTGTGTGTGATGTGTGTGAATGTATGTGTGGGTGTGTGTCTTTGTGTGTGTATGTGTGTGTCTGTGTCTCTGTGTGTTTGTGTGTGTGTGCCTGTGTGTGTTTATGTTTGTGTGCCTGTGTGTGTTTGCCTGTGTGTCTGTATGTCGGTGTGTGTGTGTACGTGCGTGAGTGTCTGTGTGTGCGTTTGTATGTGTGAGTGTATGTGTGTGTCTGTGTGTGAGAGTGTATGTGTGTGACTGTATGTGTGTGAGTTTGTGTGTGAGTGTGTGTGTGAGTGTGTATGTGTGTGTGCGTGTCAGTGTGTGTGTACGTGTGAGTGTGTGTGTGTGTGTGTATGTGTAAGAGTGTGTGTGTATGTGTGTGTGTATGTGTGAGTTTGCATCGGTGTTTGTGTGTATGTGTGGTGTGCATGTGTCTGTGTGTGTGTGTCCATGTGTGTTTGGGGATGTGTGTGTGTATCTGTGTGTGTGTGTGTGTGTGTCTGTGTGTCTGTGTGTTTGTGTGTGTGTGTCTGTGTGTGTGTGTGTGTGGGTGGGTGTGTATCTGTGTGTGTGTGTGTGTCTGTGTGTCTGTGTGTCTCTGTGTGTGTGAGTCTGTGTGTGTGTAGGTGTGTGTCTGTGCGTGTGGGTGTGTGTCTGTGTGTGTGTGTGTGTGTGTGTGTCTGTGTGTGTCTATGTGTGCACGTGTGTGTGTGAGTGTGTGTGTATGTGTGTGTTTGTGTGTGAGTGTGTATGTGTGTGTGTTGGTGTGTGAGTATGTGTCTTTGTATGTGTGTGTTTGCGTGTGAATGTGTATGTGTGTGTTTTTGTGTGAGTGTGTGTGTATGTGTGTGCCTGTGTGTGTGTCTGTTTGTGTATGAGTGTGTGTGTGTGTATGTGTATGTTTGTGTGTGAGTGTGTATGTATGTGTCTCTGTGTGTGTATGAGTGTGTTTGTGTGCGAGTGCGAATGTGTGTGTCTGTGTTTGTGTCTGTCAGTGTATGTGTGTGTAAGTGGTGGGTGTGTGTGTCTGTGTGTGTCTGTGTGTGTCAGTGTGTGTGGGTGTGAGTGTTGGTGTGTGTGTCTGTCTGTGTGTGTGTGTGTGTGTATGTGCCTGTGTGTCTGTCTGTGTGTGTCTGTGTGTGTGCATGTGTGTCTGTGTTTGTGTCTGTGTGCATGTGTGTGTTTGTGTGTGAGTGTGTAGGAGTGTGTCTGTGTGTGTGAGTGTGTGTCTGTGTGTATGTGTGTGTGTCTGTGTGTGTCAGTGTGTGTCTGTGTGTGTATGTGTGTGTGTGTCTGCGTCTGTGTGTGTTTGTGTGTGTGTGTGTGTCTGTGTGTTTGTGTGTGTGCCTGTGTG
>NC_092739.1:12592266-12609766 GCF_047496795.1 Chiloscyllium punctatum
GTGTTTGAGTGTGTGTGTGCATTTGTGTATTTGTGTGTGAGTGTGTATGTATGTGTATGAGTGTGTTTGTGTGTGATTGCGTATGTGTGTGTCTGTGTTTGTGTCTGTCTGTGTATGTGTGTGTGTCAGTGTGTGTGTGTGAGTGGGTGGGTATGTGTGTCTGTGTGTGTGTATGTGTGTCTCTTTGTGTGAGAGTGTATGTGTGTGTCTGTGTGTGTGTGAGTTTGTGTGTGAGTGTGTGTGAGTGTGTATGTGTGTGCGTGCGTGTCAGTGTGTGTGTATGTGTGAGTGTGTGTGTATGTGTAAGAGTGTGTGTGTATGTGTCAGTGTGTGTCGGTGTGTGTGTGTATGTGTGGTGTGTGTGTGTCTGTGTGTGTGTGTCCGTGTGTGTTTGTGTGTGTGTCTGTGTGTGTGTGTCTCTGTGTGTTTGTGTGTGTGTCTATGTGTGTGTGTGAGTCTGTGTGTGTGTCTGTGTTTGTGTGTCTTGTGTGTCTGTGTGTGTGTATGCACGTGTGTGTGTGAGTGTGTGTGCATATGTGTGTTTGTGTGTGAGTGTGTATGTGTGTGGGTTGGTGTGTGAGTATGTGTGTATGTACGTGTGTGTTTGCGTGTGAATGTGTATGTGTGTGTTTTTGTGTGAGTGTGTGTGTATGTGTGTGCCTGTGTGTGTGTCTGTTTGTGTATGAGTGTGTGTGTGTATGAGTGTGTTTGTGTGCGAGTGCGTATGTGTGTGTCTGTGTTTGTGTCTGTCAGTGTATGTGTGTGTGAGTGGGTGGGTGTGTGTGTCTGTGTGTGTGTGTCAGTGTGTGTCAGTGTGTGTGGGTGTGAGTGTTGATGTGTGTGTCTGTGTGAGTGTGTGTGTGTGTATGTGTCTGTGTGTCTGTCTGTGTGTGTGTGCATGTGTGTCTGTGTTTGTGTCTGTGTACATATGTGTGTTTGTGTGTGAGTGTGTAGGAGTGTGTCTGTGTGTGTGAGTTTGTGTGTGAGTGTGTATGTGTGTTTGTATGTGTGTGTGTGATGTGTGTGAATGTGTGTGTGAGTGTGTGTCTGTGTGTATGTGTGTATGGCTGTGTGTGTCAGGGTGTGTCTGCGTCTGTGTGTGTTTGTGTGTGTGTCTGTGTGTGTATGTGTGTGTGTGTGTGTGTCTGTGTGTATGTGTGTGTGTCTGTGTGTGTACGTGTGTGTGTATGTGTGTGTACGTGTGTGTGTCTGTGTGTGCGTCTGTGTGTGTGTATGTGTGTGTGTATGTTTGTGCGTCTGTGTGTATGTGTGTGTGTGAGTGAGTGCGTGTCTGTGTGTGTGTGTCTGTGTGTGTGTATGTGTGTGAGCATGTTTGTGTGGTGTGTTTGCCTGTGTGTATGCGTTTGTGTCTGTGTGTGTATGTGTGTGTGCCTGTGTGTATGTTTGTGTGTGTATGTGCGTGTGTGTCTGTGTGTATGTGTGTCTGAATGTACGTGTGTGTGTCTGTGTGTCTCTGTGTGTGTCCGTGTGTGTGTGAGAGTGTGTGTGTGTCTGTGTTTATGTGTGTGTGTCTGTGTGTGCGAGTGTGTGAGAGTGTGTGTGTGTGTGAGTGTGTGTGTCTGTGTGTGCGTGTGTGTCTGTGTGTGTCTGCGTGTATGTGTGTGAGTGTGCAGGAGTGTGTCTGTGTGTGTGAGTTTTTGTGTGAGTGTGCGTGTGAGTGTGGTATGTGTGTTTGTATGTGTGTGAGTGTGTGTCTGCGTGTGTGTGTATGTGTGTGTGTCTGTGTGTGTCAGCGTGTGTTTCTGTGTGTGTATGTGTCTGTGTGTGTTTGTGGGTGTGTGTGTCTATGTGTGTTTGTGTGTTTGTGTGCCTGTGTGTGTGTGTACGTGCTTGTGTGTCTGTGGGTGCGTGTGTATGTGTGAGTGTATGTGTGTGTCTGTGTGTGAGAGTGTATGTGTGTCTGTGAGTGTGTGTGAGTTTGTGTGTGAGTGTGTATGTGTGTGTGCGTGTCAGTGTGTGTGTATGTGTGAGTGTGTGTGTGTATGTGTAAGAGTGTGTGTGTATCTGTGTGTGTGTGTGTCTGTGTGTCTGTGTGTTTGTGTGTGTGTGTCTGTGTGTGTGTCTGTGTGTGTGGGTGTGTGTCTGTGTTTGTGGGTGTGTCTGTGTGTGTCTCTGTGTGTTTGTGTGTATGTCTGTGTGTGTGTGAGTCTGTGTGTGCGGGTGTGTGTCTGTGTGTGTGTCTGTGTGTATGTCTGTGTGTGCATGTGTGTCTGTGTGTGTGTGTGTGTGTGTGCACGTGTGTGTGTGAGTGTGTGTGTATGTGTGTGTTTGTGTGTGAGTGTGTATGTGTGTGTGTTGGTGTGTGAGTATGTGTGTGTGTATGTGTGTGTTTGCTTGTGAATGTGTACGTGTGTGTGTGTTTATGTCTGAGTGTGCTTGTATGCGTGTGTATGTGTCTGTTTGTGTTTGAGTGTGTGTGTGCATTTGTGTATTTGTGTGTGAGTGTGTATGTATGTGTATGAGTGTGTTTGTGTGTGATTGCGTATGTGTGTGTCTGTGTTTGTGTCTGTCTGTGTAGGTGTGTGTGTCAGTGTGTGTGTGTGTGAGTGGGTGGGTATGTGTGTCTGTGTGTGTGTATGTGTGTCTCTTTGTGTGAGAGTGTATGTGTGTGTCTGTGTGTGTGTGAGTTTGTGTGTGAGTGTGTGTGTGAGTGTGTATGTGTGTGCGTGCGTGTCAGTGTGTGTGTATGTGTGAGTGTGTGTGTATGTGTAAGAGTGTGTGTGTATGTGTGTGAGTGTGCAGGAGTGTGTCCGTGTGTGTGAGTTTGTGTGTGAGTGTGCGTGTGAGTGTGGTATGTGTGTTTGTATGTGTGTGAGTGTGTGTCTCTGTGTGTGTGTGTGTGTGTATGTGTGTGTGTCTGTGTGTGTCAGCGTGTGTCTCTGTGTGTGTATGTGTCTGTGTGTGTTTGTGGGTGTGTGTGTCTATGTGTGTTTGTGTGCCTGTGTGTGTGTGTACGTGCTTGTGTGTCTGTGGGTGCGTGTGTATGTGTGAGTGTATGTGTGTGTCTGTGTGTGAGAGTGTATGTGTGTCTGTGAGTGTGTGTGGGTTTGTGTGTGAGTGTGTATGTGTGTGTGCGTGTCAGTGTGTGTGTATGTGTGAGTGTGTGTGTGTGTGTATGTGTAAGAGTGTGTGTGGGTGTGTGTCTGTGTTTGTGGGTGTGTCTGTGTGTGTCTCTGTGTGTTTGTGTGTGTGTCTGTGTGTGTGTGAGTCTGTGTGTGCGGGTGTGTGTCTGTGTGTGTGGCTGTGTGTATGTCTGTGTGTGCATGTGTGTCTGTGTGTGTGTGTGTGTGTGTGTGCACGTGTGTGTGTGAGTGTGTGTGTATGTGTGTGTTTGTGTGTGAGTGTGTATGTGTGTGTGTTGGTGTGTGAGTGTGTGTGTGTGTATGTGTCTGTGTGTCTGTCTGTGTGTGTGTGCATGTGTGTCTGTGTTTGTGTCTGTGTACATATGTGTGTTTGTGTGTGAGTGTGTAGGAGTGTGTCTGTGTGTGTGAGTTTGTGTGTGAGTGTGTATGTGTGTTTGTATGTGTGTGTGTGATGTGTGTGAATGTGTGTGTGAGTGTGTGTCTGTGTGTATGTGTGTATGGCTGTGTGTGTCAGGGTGTGTCTGCGTCTGTGTGTGTTTGTGTGTGTGTCTGTGTGTGTATGTGTGTGTGTGTGTGTCTGTGTGTATGTGTGTGTGTCTGTGTGTGTACGTGTGTGTGTATGTGTGTGTACGTGTGTGTGTCTGTGTGTGCGTCTGTGTGTGTGTATGTGTGTGTGTATGTTTGTGCGTCTGTGTGTATGTGTGTGTGTGAGTGAGTGCGTGTCTGTGTGTGTGTGTCTGTGTGTGTGTATGTGTGTGAGCATGTTTGTGTGGTGTGTTTGCCTGTGTGTATGCGTTTGTGTCTGTGTGTGTATGTGTGTGTGCCTGTGTGTATGTTTGTGTGTGTATGTGCGTGTGTGTCTGTGTGTATGTGTGTCTGAATGTACGTGTGTGTGTCTGTGTGTCTCTGTGTGTGTCCGTGTGTGTGTGAGAGTGTGTGTGTGTCTGTGTTTATGTGTGTGTGTCTGTGTGTGCGAGTGTGTGAGAGTGTGTGTGTGTGTGTGAGTGTGTGTGTCTGTGTGTGCGTGTGTGTCTGTGTGTGTCTGCGTGTATGTGTGTGAGTGTGCAGGAGTGTGTCTGTGTGTGTGAGTTTTTGTGTGAGTGTGCGTGTGAGTGTGGTATGTGTGTTTGTATGTGTGTGAGTGTGTGTCTGCGTGTGTGTGTATGTGTGTGTGTCTGTGTGTGTCAGCGTGTGTTTCTGTGTGTGTATGTGTCTGTGTGTGTTTGTGGGTGTGTGTGTCTATGTGTGTTTGTGTGTTTGTGTGCCTGTGTGTGTGTGTACGTGCTTGTGTGTCTGTGGGTGCGTGTGTATGTGTGAGTGTATGTGTGTGTCTGTGTGTGAGAGTGTATGTGTGTCTGTGAGTGTGTGTGAGTTTGTGTGTGAGTGTGTATGTGTGTGTGCGTGTCAGTGTGTGTGTATGTGTGAGTGTGTGTGTGTATGTGTAAGAGTGTGTGTGTATCTGTGTGTGTGTGTGTCTGTGTGTCTGTGTGTTTGTGTGTGTGTGTCTGTGTGTGTGTCTGTGTGTGTGGGTGTGTGTCTGTGTTTGTGGGTGTGTCTGTGTGTGTCTCTGTGTGTTTGTGTGTATGTCTGTGTGTGTGTGAGTCTGTGTGTGCGGGTGTGTGTCTGTGTGTGTGTCTGTGTGTATGTCTGTGTGTGCATGTGTGTCTGTGTGTGTGTGTGTGTGTGCACGTGTGTGTGTGAGTGTGTGTGTATGTGTGTGTTTGTGTGTGAGTGTGTATGTGTGTGTGTTGGTGTGTGAGTATGTGTGTGTGTATGTGTGTGTTTGCTTGTGAATGTGTACGTGTGTGTGTGTTTATGTCTGAGTGTGCTTGTATGCGTGTGTATGTGTCTGTTTGTGTTTGAGTGTGTGTGTGCATTTGTGTATTTGTGTGTGAGTGTGTATGTATGTGTATGAGTGTGTTTGTGTGTGATTGCGTATGTGTGTGTCTGTGTTTGTGTCTGTCTGTGTAGGTGTGTGTGTCAGTGTGTGTGTGTGTGAGTGGGTGGGTATGTGTGTCTGTGTGTGTGTATGTGTGTCTCTTTGTGTGAGAGTGTATGTGTGTGTCTGTGTGTGTGTGAGTTTGTGTGTGAGTGTGTGTGTGAGTATGTATGTGTGTGCGTGCGTGTCAGTGTGTGTGTATGTGTGAGTGTGTGTGTATGTGTAAGAGTGTGTGTGTATGTGTGTGAGTGTGCAGGAGTGTGTCCGTGTGTGTGAGTTTGTGTGTGAGTGTGCGTGTGAGTGTGGTATGTGTGTTTGTATGTGTGTGAGTGTGTGTCTGTGTGTGTGTGTGTGTGTGTATGTGTGTGTGTCTGTGTGTGTCAGCGTGTGTCTCTGTGTGTGTATGTGTCTGTGTGTGTTTGTGGGTGTGTGTGTCTATGTGTGTTTGTGTGCCTGTGTGTGTGTGTACGTGCTTGTGTGTCTGTGGGTGCGTGTGTATGTGTGAGTGTATGTGTGTGTCTGTGTGTGAGAGTGTATGTGTGTCTGTGAGTGTGTGTGGGTTTGTGTGTGAGTGTGTATGTGTGTGTGCGTGTCAGTGTGTGTGTATGTGTGAGTGTGTGTGTGTGTGTATGTGTAAGAGTGTGTGTGTATCTGTGTGTGTGTGTGTCTGTGTGTCTGTGTGTTTGTGTGTGTGTGTCTGTGTGTGTGTGTCTGTGTGTGTGGGTGTGTGTCTGTGTTTGTGGGTGTGTCTGTGTGTGTCTCTGTGTGTTTGTGTGTGTGTCTGTGTGTGTGTGAGTCTGTGTGTGCGGGTGTGTGTCTGTGTGTGTGGCTGTGTGTATGTCTGTGTGTGCATGTGTGTCTGTGTGTGTGTGTGTGTGTGTGCACGTGTGTGTGTGAGTGTGTGTGTATGTGTGTGTTTGTGTGTGAGTGTGTATGTGTGTGTGTTGGTGTGTGAGTATGTGTGTGTGTATGTGTGTGTTTGCTTGTGAATGTGTACGTGTGTGTGTGTTTATGTCTGAGTGTGCTTGTATGCGTGTGTATGTGTCTGTGTGTGTTTGAGTGTGTGTGTGCATTTGTGTATTTGTGTGTGAGTGTGTATGTATGTGTATGAGTGTGTTTGTGTGTGATTGCGTATGTGTGTGTCTGTGTTTGTGTCTGTCTGTGTAGGTGTGTGTGTCAGTGTGTGTGTGTGAGTGGGTGGGTATGTGTGTCTGTCTGTGTGTATGTGTGTCTCTTTGTGTGAGAGTGTATGTGTGTGTCTGTGTGTGTGTGAGTTTGTGTGTGAGTGTGTGTGTGAGTGTGTATGTGTGTGCGTGCGTGTCAGTGTGTGTGTATGTGTGAGTGTGTGTGTATGTGTAAGAGTGTGTGTGTATGTGTGAGTGTGTGTCGGTGTGTGTGTGTATGTGTGGTGTGTGTGTGTCTGTGTGTGTGTGTCCGTGTGTGTTTGTGTGTGTGTCTGCGTGTGTGTGTGTGTGTGTCTCTGTGTGTTTGTGTGTGTGTCTATGTGTGTGTGTGAGTCTGTGTGTGTGTGGGTGTCTATCTGTGTGTGGGTGTGTGTCTGTGTGTGTGTGTGTGTGTGTGTGTGTGTCTGTGTGTGTGTGTATGCACGTGTGTGTGTGAGTGTGTGTGCATATGTGTGTTTGTGTGTAAGTGTGTATGTGTGTGGATTGGTGTGTGAGTATGTGTGTTTGTACGTGTGTGTTTGCGTGTGTATGTGTATGTGTGTGTTTTTGTGTGAGTGCGTGTGTATGTGTGTGCCTGTGTGTGTGTCTGTTTGTGTATGGGTGTGTGTGTATATGTGTGTTTGTGTGTGAGTGTGTATGTATGTGTCTCTGTGTGTGTATGAGTGTGTTTGTGTGCGAGTGCGTATGTGTGTGTCTGTGTTTGTGTCTGTCTGTGTAGGTGTGTGTGTCAGTGTGTGTGTGTGAGTGGGTGGGTATGTGTGTCTGTCTGTGTGTATGTGTGTCTCTTTGTGTGAGAGTGTATGTGTGTGTCTGTGTGTGTGTGAGTTTGTGTGTGAGTGTGTGTGTGAGTGTGTATGTGTGTGCGTGCGTGTCAGTGTGTGTGTATGTGTGAGTGTGTGTGTATGTGTAAGAGTGTGTGTGTATGTGTGAGTGTGTGTCGGTGTGTGTGTGTATGTGTGGTGTGTGTGTGTCTGTGTGTGTGTGTCCGTGTGTGTTTGTGTGTGTGTCTGCGCGTGTGTTTGTGTGTCTCTGTGTGTTTGTGTGTGTGTCTATGTGTGTGTGAGTCTGTGTGTGTGTGGGTGTCTATCTGTGTGTGGGTGTGTGTCTGTGTGTGTGTGTGTGTGTGTCTGTGTGTGTGTGTATGCACGTGTGTGTGTGAGTGTGTGTGCATATGTGTGTTTGTGTGTGAGTGTGTATGTGTGTGGATTGGTGTGTGAGTATGTGTGTTTGTACGTGTGTGTTTGCGTGTGTATGTGTATGTGTGTGTTTTTGTGTGAGTGCGTGTGTATGTGTGTGCCTGTGTGTGTGTCTGTTTGTGTATGGGTGTGTGTGTGTATATGTGTGTTTGTGTGTGAGTGTGTATGTATGTGTCTCTGTGTGTGTATGAGTGTGTTTGTGTGCGAGTGCGTATGTGTGTGTCTGTGTTTGTGTCTGTCAGTGTATGTGTGTGTGAGAGTGGGTGTGTGTGTGTGTCTGTGTGTGTCTGTGTGTGTGTGCATTTGTGTATTTGTGTGTGAGTGTGTATGTATGTGTATGAGTGTGTTTGTGTGTGATTGCGTATGTGTGTGTCTGTGTTTGTGTCTGTCTGTGTAGGTGTGTGTGTCAGTGTGTGTGTGTGAGTGGGTGGGTATGTGTGTCTGTGTGTGTGTATGTGTGTCTCTTTGTGTGAGAGTGTATGTGTGTGTCTGTGTGTGTGTGAGTTTGTGTGTGAGTGTGTGTGTGAGTGTGTATGTGTGTGCGTGCGTGTCAGTGTGTGTGTATGTGTGAGTGTGTGTGTATGTGTAAGAGTGTGTGTGTATGTGTGAGTGTGTGTCGGTGTGTGTGTGTATGTGTGGTGTGTGTGTGTCTGTGTGTGTGTGTGTCCGTGTGTGTTTGTGTGTGTGTCTGTGTGTGTGTGTGTGTGTCTCTGTGTGTTTGTGTGTGTGTCTATGTGTGTGTGTGAGTCTGTGTGTGTGTGGGTGTCTATCTGTGCGTGGGTGTGTGTCTGTGTGTGTGTGTGTGTGTCTGTGTGTGTGTGTATGCACGTGTGTGTGTGAGTGTGTGTGCATATGTGTGTTTGTGTGTGAGTGTGTATGTGTGTGGATTGCTGTGTGAGTATGTGTGTTTGTACGTGTGTGTTTGCGTGTGTATGTGTATGTGTGTGTTTTTGTGTGAGTGCGTGTGTATGTGTGTGCCTGTGTGTGTGTCTGTTTGTGTATGGGTGTGTGTGTGTATATGTGTGTTTGTGTGTGAGTGTGTATGTATGTGTCTCTGTGTGTGTATGAGTGTGTTTGTGTGCGAGTGCGTATGTGTGTGTCTGTGTTTGTGTCTGTCAGTGTATGTGTGTGTGTGAGTGGGTGTGTGTGTGTGTCTGTGTGTGTGTGTCAGTGTGTGTCAGTGTGTGTGGGTGTGAGTGTTGGTGTGTGTGTCTGTGTGTGAGTGTGTGTGTGTATGTGTCTGTGTGTCTGTCTGTGTGTGTCTGTGTGTGTGTGCATGTGTGTCTGTGTTTGTGTCTGTGTGCATGTGTGTATTTGTGTGTGAGTGTGTATTTGTGTCTGTGTGTGTGAGTTTCTGTGTGAGTGTGTATGTGTGTTTGTATGTGTGTGTGTGGTGTGTGTGAATGTGTGTGTGAGTGTGTGTCTGTGTGTATGTGTGTATGTCTGTGTGTGTCAGTGTGTGTCTGTGTGTGTATGTGTGTGTGTCTGCGTCTGTGTGTGTTTGTGTGTGTGTCTGTGTGTGTGTCTCTGTGTGTTTGTGTGTGTGTGCCTGTGTGTGTGTAAGTGTATGTGTGTGTCTGTGTGTGAGAGTATATCTGTGTGTCTGTGTGTGTGTGAGTTTGTGTGTGAGTGTGTGTGTGAGTGTGTATCTGTGTGTTCGTGTCAGTGTGTGTGTGTGTATGTGTGAGTATGTGTGTGTGTATGTGTGAGTGTGTGTCTGTGTGTGTATGTATGTGTGGTGTGCATGTGTATGTGTGTGTGTGTCTGTGGGTGTGTGCCTGTGTGAGTGTATGTGTGTGTCTGTGTGTGAGAGTGTATGTGTGTGTCTGTGTGTGTGAATGTGTGTGTGAGTGTGTGTCTGTGTGTGTGTATGTGTGTGTCTGTGTCTCTGTGTGTTTGTGTGTGTGTGCCTGTGTGTGTTTATGTGTGTGTGCCTGTGTGTGTGATTGCCTGTGTGTCTGTATGTCGGTGTGTGTGTGTACGTGCGTGAGTGTCTGTGTGTGCGTTTGTATGTGTGAGTGTATGTGTGTGTCTGTGTGTGAGAGTGTATGTGTGTGTCTGTGTGTGTGAGTTTGTGTGTGAGTGTGTGTGTGAGTGTGTATGTGTGTGTGCGTGTCAGTGTGTGTGTATGTGTGAGTGTGTGTGTGTATGTGTAAGAGTGTGTGTGTGTATGTGTGTGTGTATGTGTGAGTTTGTGTCGGTGTTTGTGTGTATGTGTGGTGTGCATGTCTCTGTGTGTGTGTGTGCATGTGTGTTTGGGGATGTGTGTGTGTATCTGTGTGTGTGTGTGTGTGTGTGTGTCTGTGTTTGTGTGTGTCTGTGTGTGTGGGTGTGTGTGTGTCTGTGTGTGTGTGTCTGTGTGCGTGTGAGTCTGTGTGTGTGTAGCTGTGTGTCTGTGCGTGTGGGTGTGTGTCTGTGTGTGTGTGCGTATGTGTCTGTGTGTGTCTATGTGTGCACGTGTGTGTGTGAGTGTGTGTGTATGTGTGTGTTTGTGTGTGAGTGTGTATGTGTGTGTGTTGGTGTGTGAGTATGTGTGTTTGTATGTGTGTGTTTGCGTGTGAATGTGTATGTGTGTGTTTTTGTGTGAGTGTGTGTGTATGTGTGTGCCTGTGTGTGTGTCTGTTTGTGTATGAGTGTGTGTGTGTGTATGTGTATGTTTGTGTGTGAGTGTGTATGTATGTGTCTCTGTGTGTGTATGAGTGTGTTTGTGTGTGAGTGCGTATGTGTGTGTCTGTGTTTGTGTCTTTCAGTGTATGTGTGCGTGTGAGTGGGTGGGTGTGTGTGTTTGTGTGTGTCAGTGTGTGTGGGTGTGGGTGTGTGTGTGTATGTGTCTGTGTGTCTGTCTGTGTGTGTCTGTGTGTGTGTGCATGTGTGTCTGTGTTTGTGTCTGTGTGCATGTGTGTGTTTGTGTGTGAGTGTGTAGGAGTGTGTCTGTGGGCGTGAGTGTGTGTCTGTGTGTATGTGTGTGTGTCTGTGTCTGTCAGTGTGTGTCTGTGTGTGTATGTGTGTGTGTTTGCGTCTGTGTGTGTTTGTGTGTGTGTCTGTGTGTGAGTCTGTGTGTGTTTGTGTGTGTGTGCCTGTGTGTGTGTGTTTGTCTGTGTGTTTGTGTGTCGGTGTGTGTGTCTGTGTGTGTCTGTGTGTGACTAAGTGTATGTGTGTGTCTGTGTGTGAGAGTATATCTGTGTGTGTGTGAGTTTGTGTGTGAGTGTGTGTGTGAGTGTGTATGTGTGTGTGTTCGTGTCAGTGTGTGTATGTATGTGTGAGTATGTGTGTGTGAATGTGTGAGTGTGTGTCGGTGTGTGTATGTATGTGTGGTGTGCGTGTGTATGTGTGTGTGTGTCTGTGTGTTTGTGTCTGTGTCTGTGGGTGTGTGCCTGTGTGTGTGTGCGTGTGTGTCTGTGTGTGCGCGCGTGTGTGTCTGTGTGTGTCTGTGTATGTGTGTGTGTGTCTGTGTGTATCTGTGTGTGTGTATGTGCGTGTGTGTGTCTGTGTGTGTGTGAGTGTGTATGTGTGTGTGAGTATCTGTGTGGGTGTGTGTATGTGTGTGTGTGCCCGTGTGTGTATGTGTGTGCCTGTGTGTGTATCTGTGTCTGTGTGTGTGTATGTGTGTGTGTGTGTTTGTGTGCGTGTATGTGTGTGCGGGTATGTGTGTGTATGTGTGTGTGTCTGTGTGTCTGTGTATGTTTGTGTGTCTGTGTGTATGTGTGTGTGAGTGTGTGCGTGTCAGTGTGAGTGTGTCAGTGTGTGTGTATGTATGCGGGTGAGCATGTTTGTGAGGTGTGTGTGTCTGAGTGTATGTGTGTGTGTCCGTGTGTGTATGTGTGTGTGCCTATGTGTATGTGAGTGTGCCTGTGTGTATGTGTGTGTGTATGTGCGTGTGTGTCTCTGTGTATGTGTGTGTCTGAATGTACGTGTGTGTGTTTGTGTGTCTGTGAGTGTGTGTGTGTCTGTGTTTAAGTGTGTGTGTCTGTGTGTGTGAGTGTGTGAGTGTGTGAGTGTGTGAGAGTGTGTGTGTGTGAGTGTGTGTGTTTGTGTGTGCGTGTATGTCTGTGTGTGTCTGTGTGTATGTGGGTGGGTGTGTGTCTGTGTGTATGTGTGTCTCTCTGTGTTTGTGTGTGTGTGTCTGTGTGTGTGTGAGTCTGTGTGTGTGTCTGTGTGTGTACGTGTGTGTGTGTCTGTGTGTGTGTAAGTGTATGTGTGTGTCTGTGTGTGAGAGTATATCTGTGTGTCTGTGTGTGTGTGAGTTTGTGTGTGAGTGTGTGTGTGAGTGTGTGTCTGTGTGTATGTGTGTGTGTCTGTGGGTTTCAGTGTGTGTCTGTGTGTGTATGTGTGTGTGTCTGCGTCTGTGTGTGTGTCTGTGTGTGTTTGTGTGTGTGTGCCTGTGTGTGTGTGTTTGTCTGTGTGTTTGTGTGTCGGTATGTGTGTGTCTGTGTGTGTCTGTGTGTGTGTAAGTGTATGTGTGTGTCTGTGTGTGAGAGTGTATGTGTGTCTGTGAGTGTGTGTGAGTTTGTGTGTGAGTGTGTATGTGTGTGTGCGTGTCAGTGTGTGTGTATGTGTGAGTGTGTGTGTGTGTATGTGTAAGAGTGTGTGTGTATCTGTGTGTGTGTGTGTCTGTGTGTCTGTGTGTGTGTGTGTGTGTGTCTGTGTGTGTGTCTGTGTGTGTGGGTGTGTGTCTGTGTTTGTGGGTGTGTCTGTGTGTGTCTCTGTGTGTTTGTGTGTGTGACTGTGTGTGTGTGAGTCTGTGTGTGCGGGTGTGTGTCTGTGTGTGTGTCTGTGTGTATGTCTGTGTGTGCATGTGTGTCTGTGTGTGTGTGTGTGTGTGCACGTGTGTGTGTGAGTGTGTGTGTATGTGTGTGTTTGTGTGTGAGTGTGTATGTGTGTGTGTTGGTGTGTGAGTATGTGTGTGTGTATGTGTGTGTTTGCTTGTGAATGTGTACGTGTGTGTGTGTTTATGTCTGAGTGTGCTTGTATGCGTGTGTATGTGTCTGTTTGTGTTTGAGTGTGTGTGTGCATTTGTGTATTTGTGTGTGAGTGTGTATGTATGTGTATGAGTGTGTTTGTGTGTGATTGCGTATGTGTGTGTCTGTGTTTGTGTCTGTCTGTGTAGGTGTGTGTGTCAGTGTGTGTGTGTGAGTGGGTGGGTATGTGTGTCTGTCTGTGTGTATGTGTGTCTCTTTGTGTGAGAGTGTATGTGTGTGTCTGTGTGTGTGTGAGTTTGTGTGTGAGTGTGTGTGTGAGTGTGTATGTGTGTGCGTGCGTATCAGTGTGTGTGTATGTGTGAGTGTGTGTGTATGTGTAAGAGTGTGTGTGTATGTGTGTGAGTGTGCAGGAGTGTGTCTGTGTGTGAGAGTTTGTGTGTGAGTGTGCGTGTGAGTGTGGTATGTGTGTTTGTATGTGTGTGAGTGTGTGTCTGTGTGTGTGTGTGTATGTGTGTGTGTCTGTGTGTGTCAGCGTGTGTCTCTGTGTGTGTATGTGTCTGTGTGTGTTTGTGGGTGTGTGTGTCAATGTGTGTTTGTGTGTTTGTGTGCCTGCCTGTGTGTGTACGTGATTGTGTGTCTGTGGGTGCGTGTGTATGTGTGAGTGTATGTGTGTGTCTGTGTGTGAGAGTGTATGTGTGTCTGTGAGTGTGTGTGAGTTTGTGTGTGAGTGTGTATGTGTGTGTGCGTGTCAGTGTGTGTGTATGTGTGAGTGTGTGTGTGTGTATGTGTAAGAGTGTGTGTGTATCTGTGTGTGTGTGTGTCTGTGTGTCTGTGTGTTTGTGTGTGTGTGTCTGTGTGTGTGTGTCTGTGTGTGTGGGTGTGTGTCTGTGTTTGTGGGTGTGTCTGTGTGTGTCTCTGTGTGTTTGTGTGTATGTCTGTGTGTGTGTGAGTCTGTGTGTGCGGGTGTGTGTCTGTGTGTGTGGCTGTGTGTATGTCTGTGTGTGCATGTGTGTCTGTGTGTGTGTGTGTGTGTGTGCACGTGTGTGTGTGAGTGTGTGTGTATGTGTGTGTTTGTGTGTGAGTGTGTATGTGTGTGTGTTGGTGTGTGAGTATGTGTGTGTATGTGTGTGTTTGCTTGTGAATGTGTACGTGTGTGTGTGTTTATGTCTGAGTGTGCTTGTATGCGTGTGTATGTGTCTGTTTGTGTTTGAGTGTGTGTGTGCCTTTGTGTATTTGTGTGTGAGTGTGTATGTATGTGTATGAGTGTGTTTGTGTGTGATTGCGTATGTGTGTGTCTGTGTTTGTGTCTGTCTGTGTAGGTGTGTGTGTCAGTGTGTGTGTGTGAGTGGGTGGGTATGTGTGTCTGTCTTTGTGTATGTGTGTCTCTTTGTGTGAGAGTGTATGTGTGTGTCTGTGTGTGTGTGAGTTTGTGTGTGAGTGTGTGTGTGAGTGTGTATGTGTGTGCGTGCGTGTCAGTGTGTGTGTATGTGTGAGTGTGTGTGTATGTGTAAGAGTGTGTGTGTATGTGTGAGTGTGTGTCGGTGTGTGTGTGTATGTGTGGTGTGTGTGTGTCTGTGTGTGTGTGTCCGTGTGTGTTTGTGTGTGTGTCTGTGTGTGTGTGTGTGTGTCTCTGTGTGTTTGTGTGTGTGTCTATGTGTGTGTGTGAGTCTGTGTGTGGGTGGGTGTCTATCTGTGTGTGGGTGTGTGTCTGTGTGTGTGTCTGTGTGTGTGTGTGTCTGTGTGTGTGTGTGTATGCACGTGTGTGTGTGAGTGTGTGTGCATATGTGTGTTTGTGTGTGAGTGTGTATGTGTGTGGATTGGTGTGTGAGTATGTGTGTTTGTACGTGTGTGTTTGCGTGTGAATGTGTATGTGTGTGTTTTTGTGTGAGTGCGTGTGTATGTGTTTGCCTGTGTGTGTGTCTGTTTGTGTATGAGTGTGTGTATATGTGTGTTTGTGTGTCAGTGTGTATGTATGTGTCTCTGTGTGTGTATGAGTGTGTTTGTGTGCGAGTGCGTATGTGTGTGTCTGTGTTTGTGTCTGTCAGTGTATGTGTGTGTGTGAGTGGGTGTGTGTGTGTGTCAGTGTGTGTCAGTGTGTGTGGGTGTGAGTGTTGGTGTGTGTGTCTGTGTGTGAGTGTGTGTGTGTATGTGTCTGTGTGTCTGTCTGTGTGTGTCTGTGTGTGTGTGCATGTGTGTCTGTGTTTGTGTCTGTGTGCATGTGTGTATTTGTGTGTGAGTGTGTATTTGTGTCTGTGTGTGTGAGTTTCTGTGTGAGTGTGTATGTGTGTTTGTATGTGTGTGTGTGATGTGTGTGAATGTGTGTGTGAGTGTGTGTCTGTGTGTATGTGTGTATGTCTGTGTGTGTCTGTGTGTGTATGTGTGTGTGTCTGCGTCTGTGTGTGTTTGTGTGTGTGTCTGTGTGTGTGTCTCTGTGTGTTTGTGTGTGTGTGCCTGTGTGTGTGTGTGTTTGTCTGTGTGTTTGTGTGTCGGTTTGTGTGTCTGTGTGTGTGTACGTGTGTGTGTGTCTGTGTGTGTGTAAGTGTATGTGTGTGTCTGTGTGTGAGAGTATATCTGTGTGTCTGTGTGTGTGTGAGTTTGTGTGTGAGTGTGTGTGTGAGTGTGTATCTGTGTGTTCGTGTCAGTGTGTGTGTGTGTATGTGTGAGTATGTGTGTGTGTATGTGTGTGTATGTATGTGTGGTGTGCGTGTGTATGTGTGTGTGTGTCTGTGTGTGTGTGTCTGTGGGTGTGTGCCTGTGTGAGTGTATGTGTGTGTCTGTGTGTGAGAGTGTATGTGTGTGTCTGTGTGTGTGAATGTGTGTGTGAGTGTGTGTGTGATTGCCTGTGTGTCTGTATGTCGGTGTGTGTGTGTACGTGCGTGAGTGTCTGTGTGTGCGTTTGTATGTGTGAGTGTATGTGTGTGTCTGTGTGTGAGAGTGTATGTGTGTGTCTGTGTGTGAGAGTGTATGTGTGTGTCTGTGTCTCTGTGTGTTTGTGTGTGTGTGCCTGTGTGTGTTTATGTGTGTGTGCCTGTGTGTGTGATTGCCTGTGTGTCTGTATGTCGGTGTGTGTGTGTACGTGCGTGAGTGTCTGTGTGTGCGTTTGTATGTGTGAGTGTATGTGTGTGTCTGTGTGTGAGAGTGTATGTGTGTGTCTGTGTGTGTGAGTTTGTGTGTGAGTGTGTGTGTGAGTGTGTATGTGTGTGTGCGTGTCAGTGTGTGTGTATGTGTGAGTGTGTGTGTGTATGTGTAAGAGTGTTTGTGTGTATGTGTGAGTTTGTGTCGGTGTTTGTGTGTATGTGTGGTGTGCATGTCTCTGTGTGTGTGTGTGCATGTGTGTTTGGGGATGTGTGTGTGTATCTGTGTGTGTGTGTGTGTGTGTGTGTGTCTGTGTTTGTGTGTGTCTGTGTGTGTGGGTGTGTGTGTGTCTGTGTGTGTGTGTCTGTGTGCGTGTGTCTGTGTGCGTGTGAGTCTGTGTGTGTGTAGCTGTGTGTCTGTGCGTGTGGGTGTGTGTCTGTGTGTGTGTGCGTATGTGTCTGTGTGTGTCTATGTGTGCACGTGTGTGTGTGAGTGTGTGTGTATGTGTGTGTTTGTGTGTGAGTGTGTATGTGTGTGTGTTGGTGTGTGAGTATGTGTGTTTGTATGTGTGTGTTTGCGTGTGAATGTGTATGTGTGTGTTTTGTGTGAGTGTGTGTGTATGTGTGTGCCTGTGTGTGTGTCTGTTTGTGTATGAGTGTGTGTGTGTGTATGTGTATGTTTGTGTGTGAGTGTGTATGTATGTGTCTCTGTGTGTGTATGAGTGTGTTTGTGTGTGAGTGCGTATGTGTGTGTCTGTGTTTGTGTCTTTCAGTGTATGTGTGCGTGTGAGTGGGTGGGTGTGTGTGTCTGTGTGTGTCAGTGTGTGTGGGTGTGGGTGTGTGTGTGTATGTGTCTGTGTGTCTGTCTGTGTGTGTGTGCATGTGTGTCTGTGTTTGTGTCTGTGTGCATGTGTGTGTTTGTGTGTGAGTGTGTAGGAGTGTGTCTGTGGGTGTGAGTGTGTGTCTGTGTGTATGTGTGTGTGTCTGTGTCTGTCAGTGTGTGGCTGTGTGTGTATGTGTGTGTGTCTGCGTCTGTGTGTGTTTGTGTGTGTGTCTGTGTGTGAGTCTGTGTGTGTTTGTGTGTGTGTGCCTGTGTGTGTGTGTTTGTCTGTGTGTTTGTGTGTCGGTGTGTGTGTCTGTGTGTGTCTGTGTGTGTTTAAGTGTATGTGTGTGTCTGTGTGTGAGAGTATATCTGTGTGTCTGTGTGTGTGTGAGTTTGTGTGTGAGTGTGTGTGTGAGTGTGTATGTGTGTGTGTTTGTGTCAGTGTGTGTATGTATGTGTGAGTATGTGTGTGTGAATGTGTGAGTGTGTGTCGGTGTGTGTATGTATGTGTGGTGTGCGTGTGTATGTGTGTGTGTGTCTGTGTGTTTGTGTCTGTGTGTGTGTGTGTCTGTGGGTGTGTGCCTGTGTATGTGTGCGTGTGTGTCTGTGTGTGCGCGCGTGTGTGTCTGTGTGTGTCTGTGTATGTGTGTATGTGTGTGTGTATGTGCGTGTGTGTGTCTGTGTGTGTGTGAGTGTGTATGTGTGTGTGAGTATCTGTGTGGGTGTGTGTATGTGTGTGTGTGCCTGTGTGTGTATGTGTGTGCCTGTGTGTGTATGTGTGTCTGTGTGTGTGTATGTGTGTGTGTGTGTTTGTGTGCGTGTATGTGTGTGCGGGTATGTGTGTGTATGTGTGTGTGTCTGTGTGTCTGTGCATGTTTGTGTGTCTGTGTGTATGTGTGCGTGAGTGTGTGCGTGTCCGTGTGAGTGTGTCAGTGTGTGTGTGTGTATGCGGGTGAGCATGTTTGTGAGGTGTGTGTGTCTGAGTGTATGTGTGTGTGTCCGTGTGTGTATGTGTGTGTGCCTATGTGTATGTGAGTGTGCCTGTGTGTATGTGTGTGTGTATGTGCGTGTGTGTCTCTGTGTATGTGTGTGTCTGAATATACGTGTGTGTGTTTGTGCGTCTGTGAGTGTGTGTGTGTCTGTGTTTAAGTGTGTGTGTCTGTGTGTGTGAGTGTGTGAGTGTGTGAGAGTGTGTGTGTGTGAGTGTGTGTGTTTGTGTGTGCGTGTATGTCTGTGTGTGTCTGTGTGTATGTGGGTGGGT